>NW_010406846.1:20406-21048 GCF_000710305.1 Buceros rhinoceros silvestris | reverse complement strand
TTTCTGGGCTGCATTTAGCAGCGTGTCCTCAAACAACCCTTTGATTTTGATAATTATGTAAAATCCACGCTCCAGAGATCAGCCCCCCGAGGTTCAGACAAGCGGCACTCTCTCCTCCCCAGCAGACCCTCACGGGTTGCCGACACGCTCTGCACGTGCTGAGCGCAGCCAGAGCCTGGCCATCGAAGCTGCCACAACACCAGCACCCTTCTACCGGAGCCACCAGCTCTTTTTTTGATCTGTCAAATGTAATTACACCCAGGTTGTGTTATCTCACAGCCACGACATTTCACCAGAGCTGACGAGATGCTCGGGAAACGCTCCGCTGTTAACTCACCTCTGCCATGGCAGGTTTGCTCCTTATGACTGTATAACACAGACCTAAACCCTGCAAGTACGCAGAGTTACACCCACGTTTGAACCTACGTCCCCAGGTCCCGTGGGCACACACACACGTGCTCAGTGCTGGTACAAAATGGAAGTGGAGCTACTACGTCACTAGTTACAGGCTCCTCAAGGCAAAAGAGAGACAGTAAAAAAGCTGGGCAGGGGCTGTTCAGGAGGGGCTGTGGGGACAGGACAAGGGGGATGGTTCCACTGCCAGAGGGAGAGTCAGAGCAGAGAGAAGGGAGAGATTGTTTG
>NW_010406846.1:12150-20333 GCF_000710305.1 Buceros rhinoceros silvestris | reverse complement strand
AATGTATTAAAATGAGGGTGGTGAGACCCTGCCCCAGGTTGCCCTTAGGGGGGGGAGCAGCCCCATCGCTGGCCCCATGGCAGGTCAGGTTGGCCCTGGGGGCTCTGAGCCCCCAGCTCTGGGGACAGATGTCCCTGCCCAGGGCAGGGGGTTGGACCCAGATGACCTGTACAAGTTTCTCCCAGCTCAAACCTTCCTGTGATTCTACGAAAAGCCCAAGGATCTGAAGTGTGCCAGGCTCCGAGCAAGACTCAAGGCCAGGCGCTACCGACTGTGCTCAGAACCCTCTTCAGGCAAAGATGGATTTTCAAAACCCCACAACCCAACAGCTCCAGCCTGGTCCTGAAACGTGCCTCCTCCCCAGCCCAGCGCTGTCCCGCTGCCTCCGGCGGGGACCAGGGCAGCACCCACTGCACAGCAGGGTGGTTGTCAGCACGCATCTCGCTCTGGTGCGAGCAGAGCGGCAGACACCTGGGCACCTCTGCAGCAGTTCCCGGATTCAAACCTCACCTCGTTCAGAGGTGTCTCAACGAAGCCACTGCTGAGCTCTGCAGGGCCACCAAAGCCTCTGCAGCTTGTAACCTTCCCTCAAGAAACACCCCACCTCCACGCTACCGCATTTCATCCAGCTACGGACACTGCGGCAGTCACATCCGCTTCCCGCCTCCTGACGATCACCCCCAGTGAGCAGAGCATCCCCACAGCCTCTCCAAGCCGCGGCTGGGTGTCCTTCCCAGGATCTGCAGGATCTGTGGACCCAGGCGGTCTGGATGTAGTGTAGAGGGGTGAAGCCCACCTACGCCTCCGGTTCTGCCAAACCTTCCAGCTCCAAGTGGAAGAGCCTGGGAGATGTTGTGAGCGTGTGTTGGATGTCAAATTCCTAGGAACGTGCGAGCAGTTCCTTCCTCCCTCCATTCACTATATGTGTTCTCACACAACAGCTCATGCCATGCAGCACCACAGGAAAGAGGTGACAAGAACAGACCGAGTTCCTAGCCAGGGAGGTGACAGCACGGCTGTCCCCAGCCCTGTGCCTCATCCGAAGGTGGCGCCACTGGCGATGGGGTTCAGTGTGGTAGCTCTGAACTCAGGAGAGGAGACCCTTCCCAAAGGCGGCCCCGAGGACACCTGAACTACAGCTGCAGAGCCGCTGGCAGCTCCACCTCAGCCTCCAGAGCCGTGCCCTGCACTGCCCGGCAGTGAGACGGTCTCTGCACTCGGGCGCTGCCTTCCCAACAGCCCCGCTGCAGAACGGGGGAGCTGCGGCGTGTCCCAACAGACTTCGTCAGAGGATAAAGAGAACAAAACACTTTTAAAAAGGAGAGTGCTCTGCTTGAACCCAACTCAGGGAAGAAAACAGACACGAGTCAGAGTCACCTTGGCTAAAAACCTTCGGTGGTTCTGCCAGGAGGTGTTGTGCTGGGAAAGAGCGCGGAGCAGTATTCAGGTCTTCTCCTGCCTCCTCCAGCCCATGTCACTGGCAGGGGGATGGCTGTCACCCACCACAGGGGCCAAAGAACCCTGTGCCAGCTAGCACAGGAGGGCTGCTGCCTGCCCCAGGGCCTGCACCGGGGGTGCTGGGGGGAGGTTTTGGGGCCCCTCCACCTTTCTGGTGACTATCCCTTGCTGCTCATCCAGCTGGGTGACAGCAGCACAGCCAGGAAAAGCCCTGAGCAGCTCAAAGGCAACTGCAGGGCTTTGGGGCTAAGGGAGATGGAGACAAAGCACGTTCCAGCTGTGTCCTCAACAGAGTCTGTCCCCAAAACCTCTTCTGGCTGAAGTAAAGACCCACCGTGAAGTACACCCATCTGCCACATGGCCGCCTGGACCTGCCAGCTACGATTCAGCTCCCTCGACCCTGTTGCCTCCCAGGAGGATGATGGAAGGCAGCCAGGGAGAGCAGGACCCCATGTAACTATGAGAGGAAAGAACGCTTTGCCACCACTCTGGCTGACGTGGAGAGCAGGGTTTTAAACTGGGGTCGTCAGAGAATGGGGACCTGAGCCCAGAGACAAGAGAGGAGGGTACAGAGGAGGAATGCCAGTGAAGGTCCTCCAAAGGATTCTGACTGTCCAGACACCTGAGGAAGGCAAGGGGTCACTAGCCAGGGAATCCAGGAGGCTCCCGGACCGCTGGTGACAATTTCCAAACACAAACACTAGCTGCTAGAGGTGCCCTTCTGCTCAACTTGCTGCTCTCCAGCAGGAAAAAAACCAATGGTGAATGTGGTCAGAGGGCAGCTGGGGCTGCAGCGCCTGCGAGATGGCTGCACCGAGCACCTGGAGGGCGGCTTTGGAGGTGAGCAGCAGAGCTGGGATCCCAAGGGCCCAGGGAGACTTCAGCCTCCTGAGAAGGCTGCCGAAGGAAATCAGGATCTCAGGAGAACCCACCCGCCCTGTCATTTAGGGAGGCCAGGTATTTCTGCAGAAGGCTTCCTCGGAAAGGTCTCGAGCTCCCAAACCAACTAGAATGCAAAGAGAGGGGAAACAGTGACAGACACCAGAGCAATGACACCAGTGCTCAAGCACTAGGGACAACAGCGGGAGCATCAAAGCCCGGCTGGAGCCAAGGCTATCAAAGGACTTTAAGCAGAACTAGGACATCTGGTAGTAGTAGACTGGCACCAAAAGGAAGTTCGGAGAAAATGCGAATCTGCTGAGGAAAAATCAGCCATGGACTTGACCAAAGTGCTTAACCTGCTTTTGTGTCTCAGTGGTCCCGGAGAACCCGTGCTCCCACACCTCGGAGCACAGCGGATGATGCCAGCCAGGTAGCCAGTAGCAGGGAACCAACAGTTTAGGGACTTCTTGGAAGAGCTGCTGCATCCAGGCCTGGCGGGATGCAGCAGAGGGGGCTCAGTTCTGTGAGTCCACAGAGGAGAGAACATGCAGCTGTGGGTTCCAAAGCTGGCTCAGGAGGATGATCAACCCAAACTTATGGATTCACTGTAAAAGAGAGTAATTCATTGATGGAAAAACCCTCAAAGATCCCCAGAGAGCCCCGACAAGGAGCAATGGGACAATATTTGCTCCACTTTCTCACTAAAAGACTCTTGGAAACTGTACTGAGACACATGCTCAGGGAACTAACAGAAAATCCCTCCTATTTAGGATGTTAAAGACTCAAGTACAACTGGGACACAGGTTTCCTAGAGAGAAGGGAGAGATTGTTGCTGCTGAGGGTGGGCAGAGCCTGGTGCAGGCTGCCCCGAGAGGTGGCAGCAGCCCCATCGCTGGCCCCATGGCAGGTCAGGTTGGCCCTTGGGGCTCTGAGCCCCCTGCTCTGGGGGCAGATGTCCCCGCTCCCTGCAGGGGGCTGGACTGGAGGAGCTCGGAAGGTCCCTGTGGCTCTGTGATTTCTGCTCTGGATAAGGATTTAACCATATCTCAGGCTGAAAACATGGTCCAGCAAGCCACAACATGTGCTAACTGTCTTTCTGTTATTACAAGGAGTATCTCTCACAGGAACTGAACAGCCTTCAGGGTCATCTGACATCCAGAGCACCAAGTCTGTACAGCTTCCAGAGAGAGGTAAGAAAAAACATCTGGGAGGCTGGAGATGCTGCAGGAGGACTCAGCAGCCAAAGGGAAGCAGTTGCAGTGATGGGGAAGTAAAAAAAAATGCATGTTCCTGGCAGAGAGTGGTCATGTGCTGCCGCCAATGAAGTTATCGTTGATTGTCTCAAACCAGGCAGTCTAGAGATGCTGCAGGAGGACTCAGCAGCCAAAGGGAAGCAGTTGCAGTGATGGGGAAGTAAAAAAAAATGCATGTTCCTGGCAGAGAGTGGTCATGTGCTGCCGCCAATGAAGTTATCGTTGATTGTCTCAAACCAGGAAGTCTAGCTCAAACCGGGACAACAACAAAGCCAGGCCTGCACATGCAGCACAGGGTCTGGGGTACAGGTGACACCCTTGCCTGCTCCATATGGCTCAACACACCTCGACAGGACGGTCTCCGCAGTGAGGAACTTGAGGAAAGCCCTAGAGCAGTGACGGAACATTGTGCTGTTGGGTTCTTGTCCACCATTAGGCCCCCCTGCTGCCAAGAGACTGCAGCACTGGCTGTCCACAAAACAGGCACCTACCCTGGACCACGCTGCCCCGGGAGCCCCGTCTGGTCAGGGGACAGCTGGTCAGTGAACCCTCCAGATGGGTCCCGTCCGAAGGCAGGCCCCAGGCGGGCTCAGATGAACTCACTGATCCCCGAATTTCACCTCCACACTCATTTGGACTCCGCAGGCAGAACTGGCAGGCGGGCACAGGCCCCCACGGACCCGCAGGGGACAGCTGGTCAGTGAACCCTCCAGATGGGTCCCGTCCGAAGGCAGGCCCCAGGCGGGCTCAGATGAACTCACTGATCCCCGAATTTCACCTCCACACTCATTTGGACTCCGCAGGCAGAACTGGCAGGCGGGCACAGGCACCCAGGTACCTGCAGCCTGAAGGGAGGTGAGAGCAGAGCCACCACCGATTTCTACCCTGGGCCGTGTGCCGAGGTCATCTGTGCCTGCGCTGTGGCAGCCGCCTGGTGGGCTGCAGGACCACAGCGATATGTAGGAAGAGTGCCCCGCGCACCGCTGGCACCTGGGTGTGCAAAGGGGAGCAAGAACACTGCCAAGGCACTGTTGGCCAAAGCGCCCAGAGAACAGCAGCCCCTGGGCTTCAGGCTAGAGCTGTCTGCCAGCCACCCCACTCGGAGCACGCACGATGGGAGCGCAGCTACGAGAGACGCCGAGGAAGCCCCGAGGTTACTTACCCAGCTATTTCTATACACAGAACTCCCGTGGGAGAGGGGGCGAGCGTGGTGACCTCGGTGCTGGAAGACCACGGGCAGAGCTCGGTGCCTCTGATCCATCTGCCCTAAGCCAGCAGAAGCCCTGGGAATTTTCTGTCCCTTCAGACTCCTGGCGCAGCCCATGTCAACCAGCACAACGGGCTGGTCTGAATCACCCTCCCACAGATGGGGAGGGTTAGTCACCAGGGAGAAAGGGCAGCCTTCTCGCTGGTGAGGAACCAGTGAGCTTTCTTTAGAAGACCTGATGATACGAAATGTTCATGTATTCATTTTAGCATAAGAATCTGCAAAATAGGATCCTTGGGTTGCTGGATCAGCAGATAAGAGAGATGCTGAGCAGTTACTGCTGGAGCTTCACCCTGCGTTCCTCCAGAGCTGGGCAGATGAACGCCTGGGCTTTGCTGGGTCAACGGATGGAGCAGTGAGCACGTCCAGCAGAATGCACAGTTTGAGCCTGACAGAGCGGCCAGAGCGAGTCAAAACAGGGAATGGAGAGGCAGGGCTTGAGGTGTGAAGGGGTTCTGAAGTAGTGAAGGGGTTGTGAAGTAGATGAAGCAGCAAGACCACGAGTGAGCAGCAGCTCACAGGAAAAAGCTGAAGGACTGCAAGGTGCTGAGGGACATGGTTTAGGGACCCTGGCAGTGCAGGGGGGACGGCTGGACTCAATGATCTTAAAGGTCTCTGCCACCAGTTGATTCTGTGAATGGCTGGATCCCCCATCAGGCCAAGGCGCTGCCAACATTCTGCCCCTTTCCAGCCGGCCTGCGGCACAGTGGTGCGGCAGGAAGCGCCTGGAGCGGCTCCCCTAACGGAGATGGCCATGAGAGGAACGCGGTGCATGACGCAGCTCTCTGCCCGGCTTGTGCCACACGCAAAGTGACCCGTGCGCCCCCCTGTCTTGCAGGCTTGGTCCTCCTCAAGGCAGAACATCCTCCCCAAGGCAGAACGTCCTCCCCCTGAGCACAGCACTGAGCAGGTCAGGACAACAGGGTCTGGGCATCTGACCATCCCCCTGCAATGCACCTAGTGGGTAAAATCCTGAGTAACAGTACAACGGGGATCAGATCCCCACCCCAACCACGCTGCAGCAGGCAGGGGCTGAGGCAGCACCAGAAGCAGGAGATTTAGTGCTTGTGACCACTCGTCATGGTGGGACTGAAACACGACCCTGTCCTCTCTGAGGCTTAAGACTAGACCTGCTGAGAGCGAGGATCTGAAGCACGACAAAGGAGAGCAGGAAAAGCAGCAAGCCCAGAAGATGGGGGAAAAAGAACAAATGTGGAAGGAGAGCAAGGTCCAGATGTTCCAGTCTACTGTGGTACCTCAGAGCTGCAAAGACTTGAAAGACTGAAGACTCACCTCAGCATCAGCTCTGAGGGCAAAGTTTCAAACACGCTTCTCCTGACACTCGAATTTCTGTGGATAGGTGGCATTGCAGGATTGAGGTTACGCCTCTCCACAGCTCCTGGCTCCCTCTGCCAAAGCGCAGAGGCAGCAGACAACCCGCGGTGGAAAAGCGCAGGGCAGCCCCACAGCAGACGCCTCTGTTCAAACTGGGCTCAGCAGCGGCTGAATTCCACTGGCGCGGGGCGAGCAGGCAGCGTGGTGGACGTGGACGGGCTGTGGACGGGACGATGGGTGGTGGCTGCTGGAGTACGTGATCAGGGGCTGATCACCACAGCTATAACGGAGGGGGGACCAACGGCAGCTGGAGGAACCCCAATGACCTGACCAGTGTCAGTGGAGAGCCCCAGCTCAGCCACGCCACCGCAGCAGCAGGGTCAGCCCCGGTCTGCGCTGCAGACCCAGGGGATGAGCTGATGGAAGAGGATCTCTCCAAATGACCCTGTGGACCAAGGGGAACTACTGCCTGTGGGGGCCTGGGACTCATCAGGGGATGCCAGGAAGAATGTTCTGGGATGGTGCCACAGGAGGGACGATGGTGGATCAGGCAAGAACAAGATGGGAGAACAAAGGGAGAAGGGTGAGGAAGAGGCCTCTCGAGGGAACCGGAGTACTGGCCACTGAGCTTGTCTGGCCATGCCCCGTGCCGGGCCACCACGGCCTGCCATGCCCCGCAGAAACACACCTCACTTCTTCTCCCTGGGAGCCTCGCAGAAGAATGGGAGCTGCTGGAGCATCTGCTGGAGCACCTCCAGCATCCTCGGCCAGCCCTGCCTGGAGCTGATTTAACTGCCGAATCGGAGTGAGGAAGATGAGCACAGGCCAAGGCTTGCCTGGAGCTGTAAGCAGTGTCCCTGCCACCCGGTCCTTGCATGAAAGACCAGTTTGTGGTACTGGAGGAGCTGTTCCCCAGCACTGGGCAAGGCCAGCTCTCATGTGGAGACTGTCACTGTCACCAAACACCTCTCTGCCTGCAGACACCTCTCAGGGCTTCCAACTGCACTTCTTCACCCGCATTCGTAACTGAAGCGTGAACGCACCTCACATGGACCTGGCTGTCTAGTGCTGACCTCCAGGACCAGGGAAGCTTTGAAGCTAAAGGACCAAACACTGATTTCAGCAAGCGATGCTCTCAGGCTACAAGTGAGGAGGCTGGAAATGAGGCTTCAAACCTAGAAGGCCCATGTAACCCCGATCTCAGTTAACACCTCTCTAACCCACACACTTGGACTGGCTGATGAAGATGCTCCCAGAGCCCCGTACAAGGCTCAAAGCTGTATCACAACATCTCCCTTTCTAAATATCGCCCTTGGGATGCGGCTTTCCATTGCGGCAAAGCTGCTGTGCTCATTCCAAACCCATCTCCAGCTCCGCTTCCCTTCCCAGGGAAACCACACGTGCTTACGGCTCCCCTTCCACGGACTAACGACCACCGGGCAGCCAGCTCGGCCAGCTGAGCCCCCGCGGAGGGCAGCTTACCGGCTGCACGCGGTTATTCTGCAGCCCACACCCAAACTGGGAGGGAGGGGAGAGGGACGGCAAGTCCCAGCCAGGACGAGGCTGCTCTGCTGCAGCACTCGCCTCCCCCTCGCACCCCACGTGCTTTGTATGCAGTGGAAATTCTTCCTTGCTTTGTCCTGTTTCCCCCCTTCCCCGCTGAGGTCCACCACGCCTGGGATTCCCCGTGCTCCACGTCCCTGCCCGCTGGCTGCCAGTCCACCCGCCCTGTGGCAGTACCAGGTGCGTGGGCATGGTCCATGGGGCTCCCTGCCTTGGACGAAGGGCACAGCCCATGCCGCACCTTGGCACGGACCCGTCACAGGTGGACCCTGCCTCGGGCACAGCCTTTCCACCAGCTCTATGATCAATGTCCAGCTCATCACTGTGTCTGAGGGACTCGCTCCAGAAAAGCGTTGCCAGAAGATGCCACAGGGCACTGCTGGGAGCTGCCTGCGCTGCCTGGCGCAGTGGTGACAGGCACCCCT
>NW_010406846.1:11585-11989 GCF_000710305.1 Buceros rhinoceros silvestris | reverse complement strand
CTTTTCCAGTCTGCAGACGAGTGCCAGCAGCCGAGCTGAGCGAAGCCCCACCGCCCGCTTCCCCAGCCCCAGGAGCATTCTGCAACCAGCACAGCTCCACGCACACACTGCCAGAAGCGCGCAGCTCTGCTCACCCTGCACCACGCCGGACCAGCGCAGACACCACACGTGGTGTTACCGGGGTTAAAGCCTTATGATTTTTGCATGAGAAGATGCGAGAAATCAAAACCCCATGGACTGCCAGCCACTGCCCCCCACCCGGCTGTACGGACTGTGAGGAGACTCACAGCACCCACCTCAAACCTTCCCCTTCCCATCCCACCCGACGGGTGGTCGCTTCACAGCCTCGGTGTCCACCTGGCCTCGCTCCGCCCTTGCTCCCTTGGAAGGGGCAGGATCCACCG
>NW_010406846.1:11036-11424 GCF_000710305.1 Buceros rhinoceros silvestris | reverse complement strand
CACGTCCCTCCCTGCACCAGCAGTGGACAGGTCTCTGCTGGAAACGAGCGCCAGGATCCAGGCACAGAGACATGTTGCGGGGGTGACTCACAACCCGCTGATCACCGCTCAGCTGCCTTTTGGCACAGCCGCTTTCTGGCTTGGAGAAACGCAGACGGGGCCTGTCCATCCCGTACCCATTTGGCACGGGCTCCGAGCGCCATCTTCACTCGCAAGGACCGCCGGAGTGTCTCCTACACGTTCCCCCTGCAGCGAGGAGAGTCCCTACGAGCATCAACAGATTAACGTTGCCACTGCCTTACACCATTCCCTAAAACCACCCGCTGCTGCATTCGCTATGAGACGGAGCAGCCCATATACCACACCTGCTCCTTGTGGTGTGACCTCC
>NW_010406846.1:10739-10963 GCF_000710305.1 Buceros rhinoceros silvestris | reverse complement strand
CCGCCCCCTGCTGCATTCGCGACGAGACGGAGCAGCCCATATACCACACCTGCTCCTTGTGGTGTGACCTCCGTGTCACCTCCAGGGACGGGGAACACCAGCACAGCAGCTCCCTGTGCCCGAGCGCCAGGACGTGGCCGTCCCCACCCACACACCACAATGTTCTCTGGACCCGTCGCTAAGGTTCTGCGTGTACACTAGCACAGACAACCCCACAGCGATGG
>NW_010406846.1:10426-10660 GCF_000710305.1 Buceros rhinoceros silvestris | reverse complement strand
AGCCCTCTCCTCCGCCTGCCCGTGTCCCGGGCAGTCCGCACCTGACTTCACCTCGCCATGCCCTGCGGCTGGGCCCTTGCGTGCCGCCCAGGGAGGTCTCCTCTCCAGACCCCGACACTCGTACCACGCTGGGCAAAGCTGTAATAACACCAGCACACAACAGTCCCGAGGGAGTGGCTGACCAGCCTGTCTCCAGGCTCCATTTCCCCCCTAATCTCAGTGAGCAGCAGGGAA
>NW_010406846.1:9978-10227 GCF_000710305.1 Buceros rhinoceros silvestris | reverse complement strand
GCCTGTCTCCAGGCTCCATTTCCCCCGTAATCTCAGTGAGCAGAAGGGAACCTGTCTGCACAGAGACCACCGGCCCGCTCCAGTGATGGCACCTGAAGCGCACTTTCATCCAGACACCCTGGCAGCAGTAGCATCACTACCTAGTCCTCAAAACACCTTATAAACAAAAATAACCTCAAGCACAACGTAGCCCTGGTGCTGCTGAGGAAGGAGCTGCTGGCAGGCCTCGGGTGCCGCGGTCTCCCTGGA
>NW_010406846.1:9486-9833 GCF_000710305.1 Buceros rhinoceros silvestris | reverse complement strand
CCCTGCCGTAGCCGGGCTCACCTCAATCAGAAAGTCTCCCGTGCGAAGCCCTGCTCTCCAGGCGACACCTTCCACATCCACTGATTCCAGGTACTGGAGCGCGGGGAAGGCTGGCGTCGGGGTGAACTCCTCAATTGGGGTTTCAGCTACAAAACACAAAGAGGGAGAGAGATTGAGACGGCGCGGCCAAAAGCAACCATGAGCTGGGCAGGAAGATCCAGCAGCCTCAGAAAATCTTGGTAAATTGGTTCAGAAAGAACAGGTCTGCAAAGCGCAGCTTGACATCAACGCGGGAACCAGAGCTGATGCTGCAGGTCTCCAGTATTCACCAGCTTAGACCCTGAGAC
>NW_010406846.1:4466-9302 GCF_000710305.1 Buceros rhinoceros silvestris | reverse complement strand
CACAAGGTCCCTGAAGCCTCATGCAGCCCCCAGTACCACAGGCGAGACGAGAACACCCACGAGCAACACCAGGTGGGCAGGAACTCACTGCTCCTGGATCTGTGTCCGAGTTCACCGCTTCAGGCTCTGTCACAGTCCGCAGAGAAAACCCCATGGGCACCCTCCACCCGAGCCACTGCAGACCTGACCCCTGCTTTCCACGCCCCAGTCGTGCCTCTCACGCTGGTCCCACGGGAGCCCAGGAGCTCCGGAGCAGAGGGCCACTTGTCGGTGGACACCCGTGTAGTCACATGAGCCCCCTTCTTCACCAGAGAGGCTCTAACTGCCCTCCTGGTTGGAAAACCTGCTGCTGTCCCCAGAAGAACAGCACTGCCACAGAAGGGCCTTTCTCAATGAACCCAGGCAGCGCGCTCACACCGCCCAGCTCCAGCCCCTCCTGCCCCAGTGCCACCCCGGATGAAGGGAGGCTGCACGGGGGATGCCCCACTTGGAGCAGCGAGGCACATGGCGGGCCGGGTGCCACCTCACGTGAGGAAGGAACAGGCTGCCTTTGTCTGTCATCAAGAGGGGACGGTTGCAGATGCTCAGGAACATCAGATCCATTAGAGAAACGACGCAGGAAGCCACAGCTACTCTTTAGACACTGGCCAGGCTCTGAAACTGCCGCTGGGACCCAGCTGGGCTGCTGTCCCCAGCACAGCGTGCAGCAGCTGGGCCTGTCCCAGGGGCTGCTCATGATGCTCAGAGAAGATTTTTGTTTTCCCCTTCGTGCCCTGCGAACAGACCTGCTGCCTGTGTCCCTGCCTTCGTGACAAGGGGGCTCCAGGGGAGCGCTGCAAGGGTTGGAAGGACAGGCTGGACAGGGCTTGGTGTGACCTGCTCTAGTGGAAGGTGTCCCTGCCCATGGCAGGGAGTGGGACAAGGTGATCTTTAAGGTCCCTTCCAGCCCAAACCATTCTGTGAGGCCATGATTCGTGTCTTGCTCCACAAGGCCACAGCACTGGGTCAGTGAGGATCTTACAAGACTGGAAACGGGAGGGTCACTGGCCTCTTCGGTGGGCTGATGGAGGTGTCCTTCCCTCACGGGACTCTTCAGTGCCTGCAGGATTCACTGCCTCGTGTCCACGCAGCAGAGCCAGGGGCAGGAGGACACCCTGCCAGCGCAGGGGCGGCTCTGAGCGGGATGTGCTGAAGGACCTGGACTAACTGTCTAAGAAACCCAACACCACACATCTCCTGCAGGGGCTGATGATGGTGGAACAAACCATTTGCCTTGGAGACCTGCAACAAGCCGTCAGCAAACCCCACGATTCTCTCATCTGGTCTCATGCATGACAAGGGCCAGGGCATTCAGCCAAGGTCCCTGGGGCCACCTCTCACCTCAGCTGACGTGAGCGGGAACCACGGTGTGTTTTTGTCAGCCATGGAGACGATGATGAAGTTAGCCATCACTCTAAGCCTCTTACCAAAACAATGTGCTCCCAAGAGCCGTGTCACAGCCCTACGGCAGCTTCAGTGGCGGAGTCAGTGGTGGGCCGCAGCCCTCCTTTGATGGCAGGCCACGCCAGTAAACGTGACCTACATTCCCTTTCACTGGTGGTAAATGCACAGACACTGATTTTGTACAGATGAAAACATTCCCACATTTACCACACTGCTGCTTCATTATTTCACGTGGAATTTTTATCCAGGATGTTTTCTGCTAAACCCGATAGCTGTCAGGTAGCACCGCACCGAGACAAAGTCTGCCCGACAAGGTGTTAATACGCCGAATGATCTTAGACGGGTTTTGTCAACAGCCTTCCACGACTTCTCCCTTGGATGGAAGCTCGTTCAACAGCAACAGCTGACAAGTCATCCTGCCTATTTATAGAAACACCAATGTAACACTTGGTTTCTCCAAATCCTTCAGGACTTCCCCAGAGTTACATTCAACGCTTCTCATCAGCGTTGACCAGCAAGTTCTTTCAATAGTCTGAACTTCAAAGAACCACAGCCATGACCTTGCCGCAGACTGCAGCTGCCAAAGGAGGTGCCCAGTAACTCATGCTGGACCCAGCCCAGAGGACATGAGGTTTAAGGGGAGAAGGACCTTAGTACTGCCTGAACCTCCGGAAATGAGAGAAGGGGGGACTCAGGCTCTCTGAATGTCAACTAAATGAGTTATATAACAACAGCGAGACACGCGGCTCCCTGTAGAATACCAGCACTGCGCTTCACCGAACAGGCATGTCACCACGACCCCCAGGGCAGCCCGTCGTCACACGTGCATCGGAATTAATCCACGAGAAGGTGAAGTGGACGCCCTGCTCGCTGGGGAGGACAGAGCTGGGCAGAGGACAAGTTAACTGCTTTCCCAGCCCGGAGCAGGGGCCTGATGTGAGCCAACCACGTTGCAGTGGCTCCAGACGCACCGTCTCACCAGGCTCCCCACCACGGGGCTGACAGCCCCCGGGCGGCACAGAAACCCCAGATCACCACGCAGGGAGTCACCTGAAGGGTAGCTCAAGGCTGTGTTTTCCTGTTGTTACTCAAGGACATAAACTGAGGCACAAAGCGAAGGCAGGAAGCCCAGCCTCGCTGCCCGCCGCGTCCCTGGCATTATGGATGTGCTGCGGGAGGACTCCAGCACACCATTTTCCGTGGGCTGGAAGCCATCTATCTACAGGAACCGCATGCCGTGCTGCACGATTTGTAACGTGTCTCCAGTGCCTTAAAGACTCAGTAAACAAGAAAATGCATCCTGAGGTGAGAGCTGAATCCTTCGGAGATCAACAGCACAAGCACAGCTGAACACAGAGGGGAAACGCAGAGGCGGGAGCGACCAGCTCTGCCCTGCTGCTGCCGGCAGTCCCAGCCACGGGGGACTAGGAAGACGCCCTGGAATGGACAAGTGACCAGCACCCCCTTCTCCTGGCAGAGACTGAGGTCTGCAGGGGCTGTGGCTCCGGGGTCTCCCGGAGGGCCATGGGCAGAGGAGCTGACACCTCGGGGTGTAGGTGCCATCCAGCGCTGGGTTCCCCATCTGCTTCAACGGACTCGCAGGCTCAGGCGATACAGGAGAATGCTCCGGAGCCTGCAGCTGCGCTTCCTTCCTCAGACCTTGCCCTCACAGCCGCTCTTAAGAGCTCCCCAACAGAGCGCTCCCCACCGGAGCACTCCCTGCTGGAGCCCTCCCCACCGGAGCTCTCCCCGCCAGCTCCTCCCTGAACAGCTGCTGATAGCAGAGCTGGACAGACGCTGACAGGACTGGAGCAGGCACCAGCCTGGCACCAAGACGCTCGACCCATCTGAAGGGCTGTTCTGTGGACAGCCAGAGGCCAAGGAGCAGGTTGGGCGCAGGGGACGGTCAGAGGCAGATGTGGTCCATCACCCTGATCCAGGCTGCAGTGACCGAGCAGAGCTGCCCAGCAGACAGACACCTGACAAACAGCCCCCGTGACATCACCCATGCACCTCTGAAACATTTTTCACAGTTCTTGACACTCCTGCCCCGGTTTCCTTTCGAAGGACCAGTCTGCCTCTTGCTACTTTCTCTCCAGTTCTGCTACGTCTGTACTCACTCAGAGCTGGTATTTCCAGTACCATCTCCTGGGTCATCTTGGCCTGTGCTGGTATCACCGAGAGGTTTCCCTCTGGGGACCCCACAGGTCTCCAGTATTGCCTGTATGTTAATTTTGGACACTTAGAGCATCACTCCCCCTCACACCGACAAAGCCCAGCCATTCCCCCAAAGTGCTGCCTGTGACCTCGTCAGCTCCCTCACCACTGTCAGGTCCCACCTCTCATGTCAGTTCCAGTTGTTCTCTCCCTCCTGTCTGGTTACCTTACCCTCAGCCTCATCAGCAGCCCAGCCATTTGCCTACTAACCCTCAACCCTAACCCTAACCCAACGCCAGCAAAACAAGAAATGTGAACCAGAACGACCCCAGCGTCCAGGGCTGGTTGTAGCCCCGGGGATGGACACCATCAGCCCTTGCCCAGCCTGGGAATCCTGACCTATGCCTCCCACCGAGGCCTGAGCAGCCACCATGAAACCCAGCTTGGAACCAGAGCCTCCAAAACACCAGCTCAGAGCCCGCGGGCAAGATCAGGACAGCAGTGTGGAACCCGGGGACAGGGCAGCTGCAAGTGGCTGCCCAGGAAGGAAATTCAATTTAAAGAGGCTCTTTTACTCCACCGGCAGAGACAAAACTACATCAAAAGGTTTGGAATCAAATTACAGGAATTCTCGCTGGCACGATTTCCGAACAAGGAGGTCCACTGGTCACTGCAAAAGCTCAAGACTTTAAATCCCAGGAAGTACAACTCGAACCTCTCCAGGAGCTACCAGGGCAACACAACAGCTTTGGTCCTGCAATTCCACCACCGAGGCCATTTCCTGGGCTTAAAAACCTGCCGTCCACGCAGCCTCACGCCAGGGACACGAGCTCCACCCATGTCTGGCAGCTGGGAGAAGCCCTGGAAGGACAGAGCACTCCCCTCCACCCCTCAGGTCCGAGGACAAAGGCCTGCAGCAGCCCAGCCCTGCCCTGCCCTGCAGCACGGGGGCGCTGGCGGCCACCCAGAAGCCGTCAGAAGTCCCCACGAGGGGTCAGCTCTGCCTCCGCCACGCTGGGGAGATGGACACGCATGCACAGAGCTGGCTTGGCGGTACCTTGCCTCGTCCTGCCTGTCCCTGCTGCCTCCTCCACTGCTCTCCCACCTTCACAGGGAATTGCTCCCCAGGACCTGATCTGGCCAAGCCCAGTGCTGATTTTTGACACTCGCACATCAACACGCAGGCCTTCCACGACCCCGGCGCGGAGAGGACAACCCGCACCCCGGGGTGCCTCG
>NW_010406846.1:1586-4389 GCF_000710305.1 Buceros rhinoceros silvestris | reverse complement strand
TCTCGCTGGTGTCAGCGACGGTGCGGCCTCACCCGGAGCACGGTGCGCAGTGCCGGGCCCCACCGTCCCAGAGGACGTGAAGGGCCTCGAATGTGTTGAGGAGGACAACAAAGCTGGTGAAGGGCTGGAAGGAATGTCCTGTGAGGAGTGGCTGAGGGTGCGGGGTTTGTCTGGTGTGGAGAGAAGGATGCTGAGGGGTGACCCCATTGCGCTCTGCAGCTTCTTGAGGAGGGGACTGGGAAAGGGAGGTGCTGAGCTCTTCTCCCTGGGACCCGGGGACCGGATGCGTGGGAACGGCTCACAGCTGGGACAGGGGAGGGTCAGACCGGACACGAGGAAGCATTTCTCCACCCAGACCAGAGCTGGTCACACCCTGGAACAGGCTTCCTGGGGGGACAGTCGATGCCCCAAGGCCGTCAGCGTTTAAAAGCTGTTTGGACCACGTCCTTCACAACACGCTCTAACTTCTGCCCAGCCCTGAAGTGCTCAGGCAGTTGGACCGGATGGTCGCTGGAGGTCCCCTCCAGCTAACTGTTCTGTTCATTCCATTCCACGCCATTCCATGCCATGCCATTCCACTCTTCTTTGCTGCAGGGCACCTGGTAAGGCAGGTGAAGCGCCTGCTTGGCTGGAGGACCACAGGGTGGTGGGTGGAACAAAACACTGACAGTCTGGGAAGGAGCAGGAGCAAACCGAACCCCACAATGGGTCAGCACAGCAACTTCTCCCCAACAGTGCAGCCATCAGCTGCCTCGGGAGATACACCAATCCCTGCTCATCTCAGGGACCTCATGAATAACCTGCCCCAACTGGTGGCTTCTCCGCAGACTAAGAAGACAATAGAAAGCTCGTGCCCTGACACAAGGACTTAGAGCCATTGCCTTTTCTTTTCCTTTTTAAAGACTTAAATTAGAACTATCTACTCCTTTCTTAGAGAGTAAACTCCCAAGCCAGGGACTGTGTGTCTCTCTAATGCTTCCACTGAACCCACCATAAGCAGATGCCAACGAGCATTAACTGGCCTAAGAACACTATTCCCTGCTGAGGGCACTGGCAGCGTGGCTTTGCCGAGACCATGTGAGGTGCATGAGCTGTAACAGCCTCTGCTTACGGGAGCGGCCCCAGGAAAGCATGTGTGAGCATCTGATGCACCATATTACGAGTACCTAGGCGGTGCCTGTCTGTGGTCAGGTTGGCCAGGAAGAGGGAGGTTGTCCTAGTCTAGGATAGCTGAGTTCAGGGCATTATAAGCCAAGAAATGTCACCACTGTGAGCGCAGGTCTCTGTGTATGTGACAGGCAGGGTAGGTCTCTCTGGAAGAAGAGAAGGCACCCGCTCATCGCTGTCCATCACAGTGCTGAGCAAAGGGGCTGCTACACCCCTGAACGAAGAGGCTGCTACGCCGCTTCCCATCCACTCCAAACGGTTCCTACGGCAAAGGTCCCATGTCCGAAAGCTGCAGCTCGTGTCCTGCAGGGACCAGGATAAAATAAACATTGTTCAAACCCTCAGGTGGTTCAACTGGGTCTCACCTCTTCCTGGGGCTGGCCAGAGGTGGGGATGGGACAGACTCAGAGGACTGGCTCTGCAGGGTGGTGGTGAGCATTCTGTGCCGGGGGTGCAGCTGATGGGGCACACGGACAGGCACATTTGGGCTTGGGATGGGATCAACCCTCAGCGAGAGTGGTGGAGCCACGCGAGATCTCCACCATCCTCTGCAGCACCAAGTGCAGCCTCCTTTGAGGATCATCCAGCTAAGTCTCCCTTGATAACCAGCTCCCTCCCTCCGCAGGGACTCTGGAGATGCTCCGCTGCCTCCCGTGTCACAGCCCTGCTCCGGTTCACCCCACAGGGCCTGAGGTGTTTCGCACAGAGTATCTGAATGGAGCATGAGCAGTGGGGACACCGATGGGGCCAGACGGAGTCCCAGCTCCTTCCAGCTTAAACCCCACAGCAGCGCCGGGCTGGCTGGCTGGGAAACGGGGCTGACGCCGAGCCACCACCTTCACCTCTCTGTCCAGAGATGCTGCTCTCTGAGGGGCTTCAGCAGAGCTGCCAGCTCCCCAGTCCCAGACGGCTGCATGACAGGCCATGCCCACCCTGCGAGGGCTTCCACGCCACGACCCTCTGCAGCCCCCCTGCGCCGCTCAGGCCCCTGCAGCAATGCCGGGCTGCGAATCAGCTCCCCAGTCCCAGACGGCTGCATGACAGGCCATGCCCACCCTGCGAGGGCTTCCACGCCACGACCCTCTGCAGCCCCCCTGCGCCGCTCAGGCCCCTGCAGCAATGCCGGGCTGCGAATCCATAAGCCAGACCAAGTCCCACACAGCCTCACGCCCACTGCTTCACACGCTCCAAGTCCTCTCCTCCAGCCTCAGCACACAAAGGGAACCACAGAGGATGCCAACGGGAGGAGGGCAGGTGAGGAAAATGGAAGAAAAAAGGAAAGGGGACAAACTGATTTGAGAAAAAGGAAATAAAAAAGGAAAGGGGACAAACTGACCCCATTTTTCCTGACACAATAGTGGCAGGTCTGATCTGCCAGAAAAACGGATGCCATTTTGAGCCCTGAAGTTTCCCTTCACGTTCCACAGACCGACGTGAGCCGCACACGAGCAGACATGTATGTCACATGTACAGGGAAGGGGAGAGAGGGGGAGGAAGAGACAGCAACCATATTCTGACAGGAATGCAAACACACCCTCCGGCACAGAGCACCCTCCCGCCCCAGGGACAGAACAAAGACAGCCCAGCAGCCCCCCACAAAACCACAGCGCGCCCGTCCCCAGCCCGGGGCTCCGGG
>NW_010406846.1:1063-1429 GCF_000710305.1 Buceros rhinoceros silvestris | reverse complement strand
TCCCCCCCCCAGCCGCCAGCTGCTTCTTTGCGCTTCCCCTCCCGCATCTCATGCCCCGCGTACGGGGAAGGGGAAGGGAGGGAAGCACAGTGGTGCCGCTGCCCTCAGCAGCTGCACTGCCGAGGTCCCCTCGCCTCTGCCCAGCCTTCGGTGTGGAGGTGCTGGGGAGAGGATCCCCAGCCGGATCGTCCTGCCTCCCAAGCGCTCCCTGGGTGATCCTGAGCACATTCATTACCAGTGCCCCAGGGGCTCGCTTCCTTTTTGTAGCTAAAAGATGGTTTCTGTCAAGAGGAGCCACAGTAACAACCCGGTCTGGGGAAGGGGCTGTGCCGGGGACGAGAGCCCCAGGCACAAGCAGAGGCTGGA
>NW_010406846.1:0-889 GCF_000710305.1 Buceros rhinoceros silvestris | reverse complement strand
GGGGCGGACCCCCCCCCCAGCCGCGGCTCCCGCAAGGAGGAACAGCCAACGGACAAGGCAATACTTGGAGAATTAAAAACCCAAAAGAAACACCACGGAGGACCCAGGCCCTGCCCGTGGGGCTCAGGTCTGCACCTGAACGCAGCAGAGGCACTCCACGAGCCCCGCAATCAGGCAGAAGCAAAACCTACAAATGCCAAGCTACGGCTATCAGCGAAACAGCCCAGAAAGTGCGAGACACACACGGCCGCCCCGGACGGCATCTTCTGCACCGCGCACCACACCGGAGCTGAGCCACGCTCGTACTGCCTGCCACCACAGGAGGAGGGGAGAGTCCCTGCAGAGAGCTCGAAGCATCAGGGGTCCTGAGCCACAGCCAAAGCGAGGAGAAGGAGCTTTCCCCCCCAGCCCCAGCACCGAGTGAAAGAAGCAGCCCTTACCTTTGGCCCCTCGCAACACAAACCCGAATCCCTCATGCTCCCTCTTCTGCAGCACGGCCGTCTTCTCCTCAATGATGTAGTCACTGGGCAGGAAAGAGCACAAGAGAATGATGCTAGGGTTAGATTTCAGCACCATGCTGCCAGGCGGAGGTGGCCTTTGTGCCTGCGACAAGGAGACCTCTTCTCATCGAGCGTTTCATCTCAGCAAGGAGTTGGGCACAGTCTGCTTCCCTCCCTCCCTTGCCCAAAGTCAGAACAAAAAGATGAAAGCGACTTTCCCTCAGCGTGTAGGCGGAGGAAAGCCCCGGCTGCCTGGATCACCCTTCTGCCCACCGGCCCCCTTCGCAGTCACCTGCATACGCATGCAGGGAGCTGACGGGTCCCGCTCGGGGCTTCCCTGTCAGCGATGCCTTTGGCATGTCACGGGAGAGCCGGGCGGCCGAGCAGGG
>NW_010406845.1:0-1869 GCF_000710305.1 Buceros rhinoceros silvestris | reverse complement strand
AACAGTCGCGGTCTCCGACATAGTGGCAGCCGTCGTCCACGAATCAGGGAAAACCACTGGGCCTGGAGCAAGTCAGCGGCCTCGTATTTATAGAGAGGAGCAGCGCGGTGATTGGTGCGTTGCAGAGCCCGCCCCGCTGCACGGCAGAAAGGTCCCTTCTCCCCGCTCATTTTGTGTTTCTTAGGAGTCAAAAAAGCCTATTTTTATCAGAATTTCTGCCACCAACCACCCCCGAGTTCGCAGCAGCGTGGAGAAAAAAGACTGTTGTTCCCCTCAGCAAAGTTTCCCTTTGAAGAGGCAAATGGCGAGTTAAAAAAGAGGCGATAAACCCCGAGTCCTGGACCTGGACAGACCTCGGGAGACAGAAACTTTTGTTTTTCATTCTAAATAAAATCCGCGACGTGAGCAACTAAACCTCCAAAGTAATTAATTAATATTCTGTAAAGGGTCTTCTCTTAATCTGAACTGAAAATCGGGTATTTGAATCGATATTTTAATCGCAAATCGGTTTCAAAGAGGAGGAAGTAACACAGGCTCATCTTGAGCACTGAATATGGATTAGAAATCAGCTTCTTTGTCCAAAATCTTTTACCCCTTTCAAAATAATTAAAATAAATTAAACTAGTGCGTTATGCAAGAAGGGAAGAAGCAGATTAAAGTCCTGTGAAGGGCAGTTTGTGCCCCAGAAGGAGGTGACTTTTCAAAGCACAGCAGCTCGTACTGTGTTGCTCAGCGTACACAATACAGACACGGTTCCCTACTGCTCTGCTCCAGAAATGTTTATTTTCTTATTAAATTTGTTCAGGTAAGAATTTAACTCGGCCAGTTTTTGATGCTATTTATAATCAGTGCCTGATCGCTCTATAATTCAGCAGTGATTTTATTTTGATACAGCTTGATTGGTGAAAACCTGAATCATCGTTATCTAGGCAGACACTGCTGCAGCTGATTTTTCCATACTTCTACACAATAAAACTTCCTCAAGTTATCAGTTAGGGCTCCTTTTTTCACAGCAGATTGTAAAATATTCCAATTTTTATTGTCCAGTGGCTGATGCCTGCATTGGAAGTAATATTAAAAATAGCATAAGCAATGGGCGTATCTGCTACACTAGAACAACTGACCGCTAGCAAGAGGGGGAAGGTCTTCATCTGCACTTTACTTCGTTCAAGCATGGCCTTGGTAGACAAATGAATTTTGTTTTTCAGAGAAGGAAAATAAGTGTTCCCTGATCTTTTCATTATTGCCTACACCCCTTTGTTTTGCCAAGTCTGTAAACTGCTTTTTACCTCTTGCTATTGTGACTGTCAGAGGTACTAAGGTTTTGTACAATGCTATGATTAAATTTTTGTTTTCAAATGGATAATTATTAAAATGTCTTTATTGTCCTATAACCACTGATTTTTCCACTTCAACATCTTTATAGTGGTACAGCACTATATAAAAAGTGGAACCAAATGCAGGTTGAGAAGGTGACAGCCCTTCTTACCTCAAATAGCCTGTCCGGCGGTGACCAACTATTCTCAAATCCATCCAGGTTTCGGGCAGAAAACAGGCATGGCAGCTCAGACAAAGCCAAGAGAAAACTGTATTAAAAATTAATAATTTGGAATACCTAGTTTTATATATATATATATATATAAAAGCCAAAGCCTGTAGGTGAACAGGTTGTTCAGAGGGGGACACGGTTGTTTTTTAAAGACATTAGTGAGTTACCTCAATTTCACAGGAGAGGCCTCCTGGGGCTGTGGATTCCTTTGTGCAGTAACAATCAATTTTGTGTCTCTCTCACCCCCCACCAGAGCAAAACAATTCCTTTCACACAACCGTAATTTTTTAGAATGCATTTACCAATAATTAACAATTAAC
>NW_010406844.1:0-663 GCF_000710305.1 Buceros rhinoceros silvestris | reverse complement strand
CCGGCCCGGGGACCAGCTCCCTTTGGGCAGCGCCCCGGCCCACCCCCAAGCCCCCTCCCCGAGCCGCCCTCCGCTCAGCCCCGGGGCAGCGGCGCTGGGAGGGTTCAGTGCGAGCCGTGCCTGGGAGCGGGAGCATTCAGGGGGGCCAGAGATGCTTTTTTCCCCCATGTTTGTTTGCTTTTTCTTCCCCAGAAGTTAGATGAATTATGGTCTGTGCCGCTCGCCGGTGCCTGTGCTCCTCAGGTAAGTAAGCCTGCAAAAGTGCAGCAGCCCCGCGATGCGCTCTTGTTTTTTTAAATTTTCCCTCCTCCTTCCTTCTTTTTTCTCTCTCTCTCTCTTTTTCTTTTTTAAGAAGTCTGATATTAATAATCCCCGTATGCCCCTCTTTCCGGGTCATTACGGTACTGCTGGTCTCTAATCAATCCTAATGCGATGGCAATTGGAGTCTCTGATGAATGCATCTCAGGTTTCTTGTAATGGCTCTACCACATTTTCCTGGACCTCCTTCTTTAACCTGAGATGCCAGGGGGACGTCTCCGTTCTCAGCTGCTGATTACTTCAAGATGTTTGGGCTGGTGTGGGGAGAGAGGGAGCGAGCGAGGCAGCCTGCCCCTGAATAATCTGGAACTGAATTGGATGAGCCGTTTCCTAAATCAAAGGACA
>NW_010406843.1:2916-3335 GCF_000710305.1 Buceros rhinoceros silvestris | reverse complement strand
TGCCAGGACCAGCAGTGGTGCCAGTTCTCGGTGCACAGCCAAGTCTTCGGGCCGGACCCCTGCCCTGGGACTCACAAGTACCTCATCGCTTCCTACAAGTGCCGGCCAGGTGAGGTGGAGAGGAGTCTGGGCACTCTGCCCCTGCCCTGGCTGCTCGGAAGGGGCAGAGTGGGGAGATGATCTGCTCCTGTAGCTCACGGCCCTCCTCAGAACCCCCAGAGGGCTGGGCTAAGGGAGCAGGGGGCTGCAGGTTATTTGGGATGTGTTGGGATGCTCCACGGTGTCACTCCTCAGGGAACCATCGGGTCAAGACCGTGTGCGAGAACGACAAGCTGAGGCTGCAGTGCCGGCCAAAATCCATCCTGGCCATTTATTCTGCAAACTATGGACGATTCCTGCGGGGCCAACCGGAGTGTGAT
>NW_010406843.1:580-2821 GCF_000710305.1 Buceros rhinoceros silvestris | reverse complement strand
GGCAAACCGTAGTGTGATGCCCTGAACACTGGGGGACCCCATATAGGTATGTCGGAATGGTTTCAGCCAGAAGCGGGGCCAGGAGCCGTGCAGAAAGCACGGCACCGGTGTGCCATCGAGCTGTTCCTGTGCCCCTGCGCCTCAGGTGGGCTGGCTGGTGCCCGGTGGGCACGTCTGCCCGCAGGTTCATGGCCCGTGACTTTGCAGAGTGCTTGGCTCCGGACGCCCTGCGGAGGGTCTCCAAGAAGTGCCACCGCAAGGGGAACTGCACCGTGACAGCTGACCAGGCCACCTTTGGGGACCCGTGCCTTCCCGGCATGAAGAAACAGCTGCGGGTCTCCTACACCTGCGGTGAGGAGCTGGGGGCACGGGGGCCGCGGGCTGAGACCCCGCTGTGCCCACCCGGTGCCATGCAGGCGAGGCGGAGGGCTGCCGGGGACAAGCAGGGCACTGACGCTTGGCGTGTGCTCTCCTTGTAGTGCCCAAACAGCTGCTGGAGGAGGTGGGCCCTGACTCTTCGGACCCCTTCCTGCTGTCGGACTATATGCACGGTAACGTGGAGTGGGAGTGTGGCACAGCATCCATGCCCGGGCGAACCACCCCTTCCCTGGCCCCTCTGCATCTGTGGTACCCACCTCTGGCAAGAGCCCGGCAGCCCCCTCCCAGCATCGCTGCCCGTGGCCGAAGGCACCCATCGGTCGGTGCCCACCTCTGAGAGGCTGCAGAGATGTGGCCTGCTGGGAGCAGGGCAGAGCAGGACCCACAGGGCAGTGTCGCCGCGGAGGGTTGTGCAGGAAGGAAGGAGCGTGGTGTGGGGAGGAGGCAGGCATGGGCAGGCAGCTGGGCAGCAGAGCGCCGGGCAGGACCCCGTGTCTCAGCCCACGTCCCCTTGTTCGTGCAGGTGGCTGGTACAAAGGGCCCAGGTTCTCCAGGCTCCGGGAAGACCGGATGATTTTTACTAGCTCTCTGGAAGCTTTTACCCACCTTTGGGGTACGTGCCCTCCCTGGGTCTCATGCAGCACCCAGGGAAACGGGATGGGCTTGGGGGGGTGGTTGAGGTCCCATGACGGCCCCCACTCGAGCCAGGACTCAGCTCAGAGGCAGCCAGACCCCAGACCCCTCTGGCAGGGCCAGCAGACACGCGAGGGAGATGGGCACCAAGCGCCGTGCTGGGCTTGTGGGGGGTGCACGTAGGGTGGCAGCTCAGAGGCTGAATGAGCCCTGAGGTCCTGCAGCACCAGCAGTCAGGGTGCTGCTGCAGTCCTGCCCACAGACCTTCCTTCTCCAAGGGGCTGAATTAGCCGCTGGGTCTCCTTCCTTCCTGCCCTGTCTGCAGTGGCACTGATGGAGAGCACCTCTCTGTGGGCAAAGACGTCCCTTGCCAGGGGACATTACTCATTGAAATCCCTGGCAAGATGATTCCTTCCTCCATGCTGCCTACACCACATCCCAGTGGCAGCTTCCTGTGGGGAAAGGGGCACTTTTGGATGGTGGTGGGTGTTGGTGAGGCTCTGGGTGACAATCCCACAATCACTGGGGCAGGGTCTGTCCTGCCCCTACAGCCCAGGTGCTGAGGGCATCTCTGCTTCCCTCTTCTTCCTCCCATATGCTCGGCAGAAGGGGTTTTCCAGGCACTGGTACCTCGCAGGCTGCAGAGCCAGTTTGACCCTGACATCTCTCTTTGCTCTTGGCCTCCCAGGCTTCCCAGAGAAAGTTGGACTCTACTTTCTTTGTGGGGTCTCTGGAGGCCTCATGCTCCTGCTGTGCATCATCAGCCCCAAAACAACCTTCCTCCAGGAGGTAGGGGCGGTTCTCAAAGACCCAGAGCTGGGGAGCAGCTCGGAGCTGAGCAGGTCCAAGCTGCGGGACGAGCAGGACGAAGACCTTCCTGACGACAGCTCCTCAGACTCTTCCTTCCGCCGCCTCACCCGCACATACCGGGCCACCGACAGCATCTTCAGCCCTGAGCTGACGGCGGCCATGGAGGGAGCAGTGGAGCACCAGGGCCGCGGTGGAGAGGAGATCTGGATGCCCAAGGAGTCAAGCCCGTACGCCATCCACAAGATCAAATCAGCCACCAAATAAGAACTGGAAGAAACAGCTGGAGAGCAGCGGGGAGCAGAGGCTAAGCGGGATCCGACACTAGAGACACAAGTTTGGGCTCCTCGGGATGAGTGGGCATCCTGAGCAGCAGCAGGGCCATGGCAGTCCCAGCGTGGCCATCAACCCACTGCTCCAACA
>NW_010406843.1:0-239 GCF_000710305.1 Buceros rhinoceros silvestris | reverse complement strand
TGCTCCTGCTTCTCCGCGGGTGCTGGCTGGCAGCCCTGGTGCTGCCAATGCCACCCAGCACTCGGGTAGCGTGCGGCGCCGGAGGCGTGGGAGCGGCAGGACAGGGAGGATTCAGGCAGAGCAGGGGGGAGAGCACCGCAAGCACAGCCCTGCCGTGCCACTGCCTCCAGCCCTGGCATCCCCTGGGGTGCTGGGGCAGCCCGCAGCTCGGCTCTGCGCTGACCCTGCCCTCTTCGCGG
>NW_010406842.1:1769-2231 GCF_000710305.1 Buceros rhinoceros silvestris | reverse complement strand
CGAGGCTGACAGTGCTAACTGGGAGCTGGCAGGACTGGGCTGCCTCTTTCCTGCAAAAAAACCAACATCCCCTGGAAGGCACCGGATTTCTTACCGGGGCTGGAGGCTGCCCAGCCCCTGCAAAACGCTGTCAACGGTTGGTCCAGGCGCTGGCAGCCTTGACGGGACAGAGCAGGAAAGCGGGTTGGCAGCCCAGGCACGGCCGCTGTCCTGGTCCGTTCCCCGGCTGGGGGTGGAGGGGGGGTTCGCACGCTGACGCAGCACACGGATGGCCGGCGAGTGGCTGCGACGAGCTTCTGGGGGTGCTGCCTAGGGCTGGGTGTTAAACAGAGGGGTTGTCTCGCGAGGAGTTTGGGAGAAAGCCAGTGAAAAGTTACGATCCTTCCCCCCACACACACCAAATGCACAACGCTGGCAAGTTTTAGAGGAACGAGGTGATTTCGGGCTCGTTTTAGCTGCGAC
>NW_010406842.1:1187-1541 GCF_000710305.1 Buceros rhinoceros silvestris | reverse complement strand
GCTTTTTAAAGGCTGAAGGAAATCAGCCGTCGCGTGCGCGCGGTTATTTTTGTTCCCGGTGAAGGGGGAAAATCCTTTTCCGGCTGCCGTGTCCAGCTGTCAGCATCTGGAGCGTGTTCTGTACAGCCCCATCCCGAGGCCTCCCGGAGCTGCCCCCGACCGCAGGCGGGGAAGACCCCTCCTCTAGCCCAGCATCTGGAAAATACCAGTGGCTTATTTGAGTCATCGCTTCCCCGGCAGGGACTGGCGACTATTTCCATCCGCGCTGGGCCTCACAGGCGCCGGCAGGGACGCGGCACCTACGCGTCCAAACGTACCCCGGCGTTACCCCTCCCCCCCCGCTCCCGGCGCCAA
>NW_010406842.1:0-1066 GCF_000710305.1 Buceros rhinoceros silvestris | reverse complement strand
CACCGCGCGCCCCCAACCCCCCCCTGCCTCCCCCACGTAAGACCCTGCCCATAAAACCTGGGGGCATGGTGCAGCAGGTTCCCTGTCTCCTTCTTAAAATAACGGCATTTGGGGATTTCTCTGGGCTGAGCGAGCCCGGTAGCTCAGCGACCCCCTTCAATACCTGACTGACCTCCTGAAGACCGTGTGCTCATCACCCCGGGAACGGGGGTTCTCGTCGATCGATTACAAAGCGAACCTGTTAAAAGGTCCCAGCAAATCACTTCCCTGCTTTTACAGCTGGGCGATTTTTCCAATCACTGGGTCTTTCATCCTGGGATGTGGAATCTCCAGTTTCAGGATGAACACCGGAGTGATGTGACCGACAACCGTGGGGCCTGGAGGACACCTTCCCCGTCCCCGCCAGCCATAACACCGCCCAGCGCGTCCTTGCCTGACTTTTTTAGGTCCAAATGGCTTTGTCTGCTCATTTCTAAGTTATCCTGAGGTTGCTGGTCCCAGTTTCCTTGCTGGTAAACCACAGGCGCAGGAATGAGCTGGGACCAGGAGCTGGGATGTCACCCTGCTTGGGGCAGGAAGAGAAGGGGAGCGGAGGCAGCACTGCCCACGCCGGCTGCTGGTCCTCCCAGGGATGCTGGAGCTACCAATGCCCTCGGGAATCCCCAGCAAATGCACCCCTGCGTGTCCAGGTGCCACCTATCCCACGGCCCCCGTGCAGGGACGTCACCACTGCCACCGCTGCACCGGTGAGGAGCTGGAGGGGCCCAGCATTTGCAGGTGGAGGAGGGGAAGGGATGATAGGAACCCCCCCCCAACCTCCTCCTGCTGTTATGAGTGGAGAAAATGAGATTTAGGGGATTTTTTTCTAACGGAAATGGAGCGGACACAAGTCGAGTCCTCTCCCCACTCCTTCAGCCCCAGGCAGAAAACAAGCCCCACGTGGCGACTCGCCTCTTACCCAGCAGTTTCAGGACGGGGTTCACCGAGGGGGTTTACTCCAAAAATTCGTAAAACCACGTGAATTCGTTTTTCCCCCGTGGCCCCGCGCAGCTGCCCGAGGCTGCAG
>NW_010406841.1:10347-12969 GCF_000710305.1 Buceros rhinoceros silvestris | reverse complement strand
GGGGCGCGGGGTCGATTCCTCCTGCCCTCCCCACCGCCCGGGGGGTGCTGACCTTTCCGGCCGGGTGAAGAGGGAGCGCGAGGCCAAAGCAACCCCGGCGGGGGAGGAGGATGCTGCATCCACACCCTGGGAAGGTAGCTGGCACCTCTGCAGCTGGCATCTCGGCAGCATCACCTGAGTTTTGGGGTTTCCCCAGCTGGTGCGAAGGCACCGAGACTCTCCCGTGGCTTCCACCAGCTGAGAAGCTGGCCCTTGGCTTTTTCTGTGCTCTGATTAAGATAATGACACTTTAGAATCCATTCTGCCTCCCTGAAAGTTCCCTTAAGGAGCAGGGAGTGAAGCCTGTTCTTCCCTGCAAGTGGAGTGCCCGTCCCAGGAGAGATGGGGCCTTCAGGGATGGGTCCAGGTTCTCCCCACCTCCTGCAGACCATGGCCCCGGTGAGGTCTCCAGCATCCAGCCCTGTTTACAGGAGCTGTTTGGGGCAGGAAGCTCGCTGGACAACTGTACCCTGGGCATTTCTTGCTCTTTCCAGGTCCTTGATGTACGCAGTGAAGTCCTCTTTGCTCTACAAAGTCTTCCTTGGGAGGAAATATCTTTTCTAGCTCCAGGGGGTTGGAGGGCTTCACCTGTGGAGCAGCAGAGATTGAGATGTGGTTGTAGCCATGGTTTGTGTTGCTGTCATGCCAAAACTGCAGTTACGGGGTGTTTTGAATGAGGTCTCCAGGTGGTGGCAATGAAATCCAGGGAAGTCTCAACTTGGATGGAAGGTCTTCCCTTTGCTGCAGCCTCCTGGTGCAAAGGGATTGTGGTTCACTGTGGTCCTCAGCCACCAAGGACAACTTAGCCCAGTCTTGCTCATCCAGTTCAGTCAGAAGATGCCTTAAAAGCAGCTGGACCTTCTTCTGAGGTCTCACGAGTGGTGTGCAGAGAAGGCCAGCATCAAAGCCAGGAGGCAACTCCATTTCAGGAAGGCCAACTCACTCCTTGGAGAAGGCTCCTGTGCTGTCTTGCTCTCGTCATCTACCCACAGGAGGTGGTTTGGCTGCCTTGGGTGGGGACTTGAATGATAGTTGCTAGTCCAGGTGTTGGAGATGGAGAGAGGCTGAGAAATGCTCCATCAGCCTGAGCGTGGCAGAGGTGCTTCTCCAGCCCTCCTCAGGGAGGATCCACCGAGCATCCCACCATCGAGCATCCCACCACGAGCATCCCACCATCCAGTCAGCTGGAGAAGCGGTTTATTTGCTTCAGTATTAGCAAGGCTGAGCCCTGGCCTCAGGCTGGGTGAGGAAGAGAAGCGTCTGGTTTCCCAGGCGGGGGGAGAACAGCCAAAAAAGCAAAGCAGCAACTGGGCACAGGCTTCTCGGAAAACTTTTTAATTGCTTCCTCTTTTAACGCCTGGTTTAGGTTCAATGAATCCTCAGCACTTGCTTTTCGACTTCCCGAAAGTGCCATCTGATCATGAAATTAGAGCTAAACTAATAAGTCTCAGCAAATATTAATCTAATGAATTTAACTTCTTTCTGTTTGTGGACCAGCAAAGAGGGAATCGCAATGTTCTCGTACGTATTAATTATCTGAATGTATTCAACAAACCTTTCCCGACCGCTTTAAGCCTGCGGCTCCGTCATGAATATTCCAGCTCCAAGTTTGATTTCCTGGTTGTGATCACCCTGGAAATGGAACTACCGTTGCCCATTGCCCAATGAACTACATTGCCCATCTTCAGGTGAAGAATTCAGCTGAGGGTCTTGCATGCAAGCTCTGAGCTTTGGGGTTGACCTTCCGTCTTCTGGTGGCCTTGCACCTCAGGTGGGCTCAGGTGACCTGGGTGGGAAGGGAAGCGTTGCAGAGTGAATCGGGTTCCGGGTCTGCAGGTTTCTTGGTGGTGTTAGAATGGTGAGGGATACACAGGGCTCGGCCTGGGGGGTGGAAGGTGCCCCTTGGTGCCTCTGGGGGGGTTTGGTGTGCCTCACCAGTGGTTATAAAACCACTGATGAACATCTGGGGTGTCCCCGGGGAAGTCCGTGGTATCTCACTGAGTTGTTGGGTTCACTGGCGTAGTTGGTGGATGTTAGAGTGGCTGTTAAACGGGTATCGCAGCGCGAGGTTTGGGCTGTTCCCCGAGCTACATGAGCAAGCTGGGAGCTTGGCCAGCAGCAAAATCCCTGGTCCTGCGCTTGCCTACAGCTGCAGCCTAGCTGGGTGGATTGGGGTAGATCAGACCTGCACCACAAGAAACCGGGCGAGCTGGAGTCCTCCCCCTTCCACAGCTCTGCCTCTGCAAACAAAACGGGGTGTGGAAGCTGGAGCCTGCTGGGGCTGGCACCGAGGGGTTCTGGGGGCTGGATTTTCTTCCTCCAGACAGTCCCCTGGGGCCTGCGCACCCCCTGCTCAGGCAGAGGGGCTGGTTCGGGTTTGCAAGCGGGTGACATGCTGGTGCTGGGAGGCACGTGGGCAGGAGCTGCTGTGCGGAGCCACCTCGGGGCCCTGGCTGCGGCGCTGGCAGAGACCCCTTTAACTGGCACACGCTGGGAGTGCGAACCCCTTCCAGGAACGGGCTTGTCGTCGGCAGGTCCGTGCCCGGTGTGCCGTCTGGGAAGGTGTCCTGCAGCTCTGCGTGC
>NW_010406841.1:9991-10305 GCF_000710305.1 Buceros rhinoceros silvestris | reverse complement strand
TTGTCGTCGGCAGGTCCGGGCCCGGTGTGCCGTCTGGGAAGTTGTCCTGCAGCTCTGCGTGCCCGTGTCACGCCGTGCACGCTGGGTTCGACTGCCGCAGGTCTCCAGACCCAGCGGTGTGGGCAGCGTTGGGCAGCTGGCTCTCCTCTTGCATCGCCCGGCTGGAGACATGCCGGGCTCTGGAATGGGCTTTGCTGGTGTCCAGCCCTGGGAGGCTTGCGGGGGCTGGAGATGCACTGGGGGGGGTGTTGATTTAGTAGGGTCTGGCTGCAAAATGGGGGTCCCAAGGCTCGCTTTGCAGCCAGGGCCTCCCT
>NW_010406841.1:8291-9853 GCF_000710305.1 Buceros rhinoceros silvestris | reverse complement strand
CCAAGGCTCGCTTGGCAGCCAGGGCCTCCCTGTGCTGAGCACTGGGACAGGCAGGGGACCTGCCTCTGGTCTGAGCGCTCAGTCTGAGGGTTGGAATCCGTGATGGGGTTGGGGTGGAAGGAAGATCGGGCCCTGTCTCTCCTGTTGGGGATTATCCGGGTGCTCTGTAGGCTCAGCAACGCCTCGTGCATCCTTGTGCCCCTGCCGTGGCTGGCTGTGTGCTGCCCAGTGCTGGTTAGGCAGCCTGGGTGCTCTCTCACCAGGAGCAGGACCAGGAACGAGGAAGCGGGACAGGAGATGACCCTTCTCAGCGGCTTTGCAGCTTGGTTGGAGGGTGTGGAGACAGCTCAAACCACTGCAGGTTCCCATTGCAAAGCCCCCTTGATGCTCTCCTGTAGCTGCAGTCCCCAGGCCACCTCCCCAGTTGGGAAGAAGCCCCTTTTGTCACCAGTATTGCTTACTCTGCTTGTCACCTGTGTCCTGAGTTGTCAGTGCTCAGCTGGCATGGTGCCATGGCAGTCTCAAACGCATCACATCATGATGTCCTCTGCCACCATGTCCTGGACGGGTGTGCTCCTGCTGATGTGCTGCCTGGAGTGCTGCTCCCTCCTCTGCACAGGGATAAGAAGTCGCCCACCAAACCTCCTGGGGAAGCAGCCTGACGTGGAAATCTCATGATTCCCTTTGGTCGTGTTTGGAAACACCCTCCCTCCAGATCAAACCACTTGGCCAGGCAGTGAGTAAGGGAACTTGCCCCACAACTGGATGAGTCCCAGTTCACTGTGGTGTTTCAGTCGTGCCCCAGCAGCTCCTCATTTTGCTTTCTGCCTTTGCCCTGCTGCCAGGCTGGGTGGGGAGGACAAGCCCCAGCCCTGTGCTGGGGGACAGGTTGCACCGCCTCATTTTGCTTTCCGCCTTTGCCCTGCTGCCAGGCTGGGTGGGGAGGACAAGCCCCAGCCCTGTGCTGGGGGACAGGCAGGCTGCTGCCCTGGTGCCAGAGACCCGGCAGTGGATGTGGTGGCAGGCGCGGGCCAGGGATGCTCTTCTGCACCCTCCATCTCCTGAAAGTCCTCCTGCCTCGTGTGACCGAACCGTGGGGTGATTTGCTGGAGCAGGGCTGTGCCCCCAGTCAAGGGACACAAAGCCATGTGCTCTCACGCACACCTGCTCTCCATCCAGTGCAGAGGGGTGTGGGTACCACCTGCACCAGCCCCTGCACCTCCCCGGCGTGCTGCTCCCTGGCAGAGCATTGAGGAGCAGGTTCCTGAGCTGAAGTGGCCCAAGGTAATGAAGACAGATCGAGAACGGACATAAAACTAAATATATTGCTGTGTCTGATTGAAGACAAATGATTTTTGGCCAATATTACTGTTCTAGCAGGAGTGTCACAGGAGCCACTTCAGCGCCCATGGATACAATTTTTTTATTTCCTTTTAGGTCTTCAATTTGATATTTAAAACCCCCACCCAGGCCTGCTGCATCCTTCCATGGGAAAGGCCACCTGGGGCTGGGGACAGGCTGAGGCAGCCCTTGTCACCCTGCTGTGGCACTGCCCGCTCCCC
>NW_010406841.1:6918-8143 GCF_000710305.1 Buceros rhinoceros silvestris | reverse complement strand
GGCAGCTTAGCTGCTGTTGGAAGCGTCCGCTGAGGCTGGGCTGGCTGTGGAGAGAGCTCTCCCAAGGGGAGAACAACCATCCAGGGAACTGGAGAGGCCGGTGGGCTGGTTTTTAACACAAACCCCTTGATTGTGGGGAGGGAGCTGCTGGCTGTGATGGTGTGGCCTTGCGAGAACCTTGGCAACTGTCACAGAGGTCTGTGAGGCGCTGCCGTTGCACTGGGTAACTGCTTTCCTGGCATCCCGGTGGTTTTGAAGTTATATCGTGGGGAGTGGGGAACCCCCTTTGCTTAGATGCAGCAGGGCTGAATCCAGCCCGAGTGCTGGGGAGAGGACCTGGAGCGCCAGCGAAGGGACACCCCCTAGTTTGGCTGCGGCGGGGAGCTGGCGGTGGTGGAGGAAGCAGCGGTGGAGCCCGGTGGGGATGTTACAGAGAGGATTTGCTCAGTTATAACAGTTCTACCGCAGCTGGGGGAAGCACCTCTGTGCTCCCCAAACCACCCGCTCAGAGGTGAGGGGTCCCAGCTCTGCTCCTTTGGTCAAAGCGCGGAGAGCCAGGAGCTGATGCTGCTGCTGGAGCCGGTGGCCAGCAGCATCTGCCTCTCCCCAGACCGTCCTCGCTTGAGCTTGCAAAGTGCCAGAGCCTGTGACTTCCTGCCAAGACTTTGCTCCTTCTCGCCCGAGATGTCTCCGGGCAGAGGAACTGCCATCTTTCCCCTTTGTTCGGCTCCTCGCAGCGTGGCCCTGGCTCAGCACTGACTGATGGTGGGGAGGGAGGCAATGCTGGACATGGAGATGTCCGGGGTGGTCGGAGACCAAGTGGAGGGGCTTGGCAGCATCACTCCTCTCACCAAAGGTCTTCTGCTCCTGGGGTCTTGTTTTGGTTGATGCCCATTTCCCGAAGTGAACCCTTTCCACACCCCCAGCAGCAAAGTGACAGTGGCTGTCAAATCAACCTGAACCCTCCTGATTTTTTTATCTCCAGAGATTTGCTGCTCTCCCTCGTATTAATGGAGGCATCTTCCATCACCAAAAAGCCTCCAGGGCAGAGGCAAACGGCATCAATAGCTCTGCAGCCTGTCAGGAGCACGTGCCTGCCAGCGAGCACCGGGAGGAGGGACGGTGGGACACAGGGAGCAGATGGGGACAGGCCTCTTCCATCACCCTTTGCCAGCAGCAGCCTCAGCCGGTCGGTGCCGCTCGGTTTGGACGGGGCTTTCCCCAC
>NW_010406841.1:3960-6794 GCF_000710305.1 Buceros rhinoceros silvestris | reverse complement strand
GCCCTATGTCCTCCCTGCAATTCCTCCCTGTTTTCCCCTTTTCTGCCGTGACAGCTCCCCTTCCCCTCCAGCCGCAGCCCCGGCAGGGCTGTTTGCTGGCCCCGCTCTGTCCTTTTAGCTCCTCATTCTCCTTGCTCAAGAATATTTAGTGTGGGAGCCCAGGATTGGGCTAGTCGGTGCTTCAGGAGTGTCGTGCAATATCAGAGTGTCATGGTGATTGACCTAGGGATGCGGTAGGCTGGGGTGGAGGGTGACACAGGGCGGAGAGGAGGAAGGAAGCGGGTGTCTCGCAAAGAAAACCCATTTATATAATCGTTTCACAGCCCGAGAGAAGAAATACCTTCATTTCTCTGTGGGAAACCAGGAGGTGGCTCCGTGTTGCTGCTGCCTCCGCAGCTGAGCTGCCGGGTCTGGCTGACAGCCGCGTGCGTGAGGAGGTGTTGGACTGAGGGGCTTTGCTGGGGGCTTGGGGTGCATGAGACCGACCCCCAGCTGGTAGTGCCGTAGGAGGTGGGACCGAACGCTGATTTCTTCAGCAGGGTCTGCAGGAAGAGAACTTGGAGCCCAGCTCTGTGCTGGGCACCAATCCTGCTGCCCCTCTGCCATGGGTGACGGGGCCCTTGAGGGGTGGCATGGCGGGTTCTGCCTGCTTTGTTGTGCCAGGGGAACAGGGGACCTCCAAAATAAAGCTCCATACATGGCAAAGTATGTTTGGATAGTCACTGCTCTGCTTTCCAGCCCTCCTCCAGGCAGGGAAGACCCCTCGGCATCTCCCACCCAGTTTTTCCCAGGCTCGGGAGTCTTGAGGTGATGCTGTGGCCAGCGTGCCAAGCGTGGGGCTGCAGCCCTGGTGTGAGTGCAGAGGCTCGGGGAAGGTGTAATAAACAACCAGAGGTTAGTGAAGCTGTTTTCCCAAATTTACGCCCCTTCCCAGCGAAGGGAGGGGGTGGCAGGAGCCTTGGCTGGAGCCATGTGCGCTCCCCCTTGATGGCCGCATCTATCACGGTGTATAAATGGCCACGGTCTAGGAGGTATCGAGCGGCGTTTGCAGAGATGGTGCCGGCTGTGTCGGCCCCCTCCTCGTCCATCACGCAGCCGGGGAGGGCTCTGGCAGCAAGCGGGAAGAGCTCAGGGACGCTTTGGCAGCAGCAGCAGAATCCGGCCCGGGGCTCTGCATCCCTCCTTCCTTGACACAGCAGCCGAAAGGTGACAAGGGTGACATGTCCACGCAGGGCGCAGGCGGATGGAGGTGGGGTGGAGGCAGCGTGGCGAGGGGTTTCACCGCACGCAGCCTTTCACAGGGAGTTTTACGGCGGCTGCTGCCAACTTTGCAGAGCCGAGCGGGGGCTCGGGGCTGGCAGGCAGCGGAGGCGGCAGCAGCATCGCTCTGCCTCCTCGCTTTTCTTCAAAGCCATAGTGCCTCCTTCTGTCTCCCAGCACTTGTTTTGTCTCTGTTCCCGTCTCCTCCTTGCACGTACCATTCGAGTGGCTCTTGTCTATTTATTTTCTCTAATGGCATCAGGCTCCAAGTGGCTGAACGGTTGAAATGAACACCATCGAGCTGGTTTTGCTTTTTTTTTCCCTTACATTCATTCTGGAAATGGGGATCTTTGCTCTCCTCTAGCTGCATTCCCAAGGGCTGGGGCTGTCCCTTCCCTCAGTTCCTGTCAGAGTCCGTTGGAACTTCAGCCAAATCTGGTGGATGCAGGGAGCCCTGAACACGTGGTGCTCCCACAGCTTTGGGTGGAAAGCGGGTGTGTGGAGGGAGAAGAGGCTTTGCTGTCTTCACCAAATAAAGCTGGGGTGGCCACCACTGCTGTGGATGGAGGACCTGGCTCTGCTGCTCATGCAGAACGGGCGATCAAACCGGCAGAAAGGGATTTGTGCAGATCCCACCTGATGCTTTCCTTGCTTTGGCTCTAAATCCCCCACATCCCCTCCTGCTGGGATGGAGGGTGCCCAGCTGTGCTCCTGCCTTCTGCTGGGGACCGTGTTCTCCTGGTCTTGTGTGTGGTGGGAACCAGGGTGAGATCTGCACCAGTCTTGGGAGCGCAGAGTGGTCCTGAACCACAGCCCCTGGCTGGGCCGTAGGGGTGATCGTTTGTTTCAGGGGAGACGGGACATGGTTTGCAGCTTGAAACCGTCCCTGGGGGGTGATGGGTGCTGACACACGCTGCTGTGGCCCTGAGCTTTCCCTGCCCCGTAGAAATCCAAAGCCCTGCGTTACACTGGCTTAGGAACAGCGTTTAACATAGCCGGGCTCCTCCGACTTTATTCCTCAGAAGGTAAATCGACCAATTTGAGGCAAAAAAAAAGATTATTTCCCCCTCTCTGAACGGTTTTTTGGTGATGCTGGCAACCCGAGCATCCCAATAGCTGAGCACCACGGAGCCAACCCACCCCGAACCACGTGGGGAGGGTGACGGATCTTCCTCCTCTGGCCAGGCTGAACGTGGAGCAAACAAGGGAGAAACAAATGAGGTCGCAATCAATCCCTCGTAATGTGTGGGGTTAATAGAAACACCACAGCTGGATTTTAAAGAAATATATACCACTGCCAAACCAAAGCTTTATGACTTCAGTCCCCTGTCTGCCGTTTCTCCCTTGCCCCAAAATGAAAACCGCGATCGACTCCGCAGCCACGAGACTTCAATACGCTCAAAATTCAGCGATTTCTGAATATGGGGCGTGCTTAGGTTGTGTTTGACAAAGGAGTGGGCGGCAGACGGGGGCCAGCTGTTGAGGTAAGCTCCAGCCCGTCAGTCCAGTGGTGCCTCAGCACAGCTCGGGGCGTGGGGCAGATACCGGGCCCGTCCCGGGTGCCAGCGGGCTGG
>NW_010406841.1:566-3870 GCF_000710305.1 Buceros rhinoceros silvestris | reverse complement strand
GGGGGCAAATACGGGCCCCGTCCCGGGTCCCAGCGGCCTGGGGGACCCTGCCCGGGGGTGGCCGCTGCCCGCTGGGCTCTCAGGCAGCAACCAGGCTGCTGTGTGGTGGAACCCAGCGCAGGTGCGAGCCCCCTCACTGTGGCCTTGGGGTGGGGTTTGGGGATGGCCGTAGGATGGTTTTCTGGTTGGACTCGATGATCTTAAGGGTCTTTTCCAACCTAAATGACCTGTGGTGCTCCAGCCCTTTTGCACAGCAGGTGCAAGAGTGAGTCCCGCTCCATTGCGGGGGTAGATGGAGTTTAGGGGTGGTTGGGTCTGGCCGTGCCAGGAGGGGGTCCCCAAAGGTGCCCTGTCACCACACAACCACAGTGGAACCTCCTTGCCATGCTCTCAGCTCGTGCTCCCCAAACCCCCACATGTCCTCCCCATGTCCCCCCAGCTCCTGCAGCCATCCCCAACTCTGGGGCTCCCTGGCTGCAGGGGGGCTTCCAGCTGGGTACACGAGCTGGGGTGAAGGATGCTCCGAGCTGCTCCCTGCCCCATGCCACCTCTCCTGCCCTGCGCCAGCAGTGCCTGAGCGAGCTCCATCCCTGTCCTCCCCCACGGCTTGCTTTCCTCCTTCCCTCGCAGCTGCTTTCTCCTTCTGCTCCTGCTCCCTTCTCGCTCCCTCCACTCTGCCTCAGAGACATACATAACTCTCCCGTGAAATATATACAGTGTAAATATATAAAAAGCCAGCGTTTGCCTGCTGCTTATGTATTCATGAAATAGTAAATAAATTTTATGGGATAATGTGAAGGCTGCCAGGGAGCAGGAGGATGAAAACTAACCCCTAATGAGCCTCCGTGTCAGTTTGGCACACTCGGGATCGATCTGCCGCTTCCATTTAGCGCCCGAACACAGGGGTGGAGGAGGCGCTTCCTCGGCGCGGCCCCGAGCATCACTGGTGTGATGCCTCGGTGATGGTCACAGGGTCGTGGGCTCAGCCGAGCACGATGGGGACAGCGGAGTGGGACAGAGGGGAGTGGGTGAGGGTGTCGGTCTGGATCAGGCTGAGATTTGGGAAGATGTGGAATGAGACGGGGGGGAGGAGGGGGGCGGATGGAGAGCGGATGCTGAGGCTCATACAGAAGGGATGCGGGATGGGATGTAGGTTTGCAAGGAGAGGGATGCAGGGAGGAAGGCAGGGGAGGATTCAGCTGGGGAGGCAGATTTGCAAGGGGAGAGATGTGGGTAAAGATGCAGGAAAAGATGGAGGAAAGGGTGGGATGCAGAGAGGGAAGCAGGGTGGGATGCAGAGAGGGAAGCAGGGTGGGATGCAGGGTGGGATGCAGACTTGCACAGGCTGCTGGGTTGCCCTCCACAGTCAGGTGAGAAGGGCTGGGTGTGACAAGGCTGGCAAGGGGACTGCAGAGGTGGGGGACAGCCAGGTGAGAGCCAAGCATCCTTCCTGCCAAGGCTCCATCCCTGCTGCTGATTGGGGCTGTGCAGGCAGCCCAGCTCTGGAGAGTTTGGGCTCCATCCTTCCACCCTGACAAAAGGCAGCTCCTGGGTTCACCTTTGAGGCTGGCAGAGGAAGAACAGAGCTGGGTTTCCTCTCCACGGGTCCTCGACAGCTACTGAGGCTTCAATCCTGCCCAGGCAGTGCCAGTCTCATAGGGAAGGAGGTGGGTGAAGGCTGCCCCGGCCGCTGGCACACCATGAGGCCTCCCCTTGCTCCTATCCCATCCTACAGGGGGTCATCCCATCCCATCCCATCCTAGGGGGTGTTGATGGGTACACAGGGCATGGGGAACATTGCGGAGAAGAAGGTCGGGAGTATGAAAGGGTCTTTCCTTTAGTTCATTATATGAGGAGCAGGGTGGTGTGTAATCGGGAAAAAGCAGGAAAAATCAGTGTGCCTGGAGTTGTGAGATTTACTGGGCACCCCTGCACACCCCCTGAGCTTAGAGATAATAGTATGGGGAATCCTCGCACACCCAGGGAGGAATTTTAGGGGGGTTGTAGCTAAAAACCAGCCTGGACTGGAAAGAAAACAGGAGGGGTGGTTTGGTTATCAAGCTCTGATGACCAGTCACAGGTTGGCAAACAGGGCAGCACCATCTCGGGGGCTGAGTTTTGATGCCACCTTTGGGTGCAGCACGTGAGAGCCCGGCAGGCACCATGGGATGCAGGATGCTGAAGGTGGTGGAAATTTGGTGCCAAATGGGTTTTCCAGCAGGAACCGTCGATTTGAAGGCACAGAACCATTTCCCAGCAGAGGTTTCGCCAGCTCCTTAAAGCGTTGTGCCAGGTGATGCTGTGGCGTCTCCCCTCCGTCGTCTGCCGTCACCTGGGCGAGGCTGAACCAACCCCCGTGGGACGCGGTGGCTTTGCTGAAGTCACAATATTTGGAGTATTTAATGGGATGTTTCATTCCTGATGGCCACCCTCACCCAGAGCCGGACTCTCCGATGCTTTTCACACCTCCCTGGGAGATGGCTGCTGCAAACCACTCACTCAGCACCGGGGCTCAGCCCCACACTGCATCAGCCCCTTTCCCCACAACATCCCTTCCAGCTCCTACCCATGGGTGCTGCCACGGGTGGGACCGGCTGTGGGCATCGCCGGTTCCCCTCGCCAGCACAGCTCCCCAGCCCCAGCCCTCCCCTCCCACGCTGCCTCTCCTCTCCCTCCCCCCTCGTATCTTTTTTTATGGAGGGAATGAGATGGAGAAGTAAAAATTATTAACCCCGAGGTCAGCACTGGCTGCCTCATTCCTCTCTAGCTTCAAGCACTTTCTCCCTCATCTGTTTCACAGACAGCAATGTTCGGCTCAACACATTTGCATATACTTATTGCATTTTTTTAGTCTTTATCTATTTATTTATTTTTAAAGAGACAGAGCTGCTCTTGCCTCTTTTTTTTTTCCTCCTGCAAGCTTTCCCCAGCAGCTCTGTGGGATTTGATTCCCCTGTCGGCTCGGCTCGCTGACAGAGGCAGGGCAGCGCAGGACCCTCGTGGCGCTGGGAGGGGTGCTGGGCTTCGCTCGCTTCCTCCCACCTCGATTTCACAGCAGCTTCCTCTGCATTTTCCCTATAAAATGGCCGAGGTGTCCCCCTCGGCTGCTGGGGGAACGGGAGCGTGGTGGAGGACGGTCACCAGGAATCATCCATCTGGCGCTTCACAGTGATGTTCCCCCCAGAGCGCTGGCGGGGAAGGGCAGCGGGAAGCTCCTGGTGGTCCCACGCTTGTTCAAAGCAGGTTGGAGATGGAAAACCCTCGCCATTCCTAAGGCCTCTCCTGGGCTTTCCGCAGCCACCGT
>NW_010406841.1:0-353 GCF_000710305.1 Buceros rhinoceros silvestris | reverse complement strand
TCATCGGCAGGGGGCGAAACCTGCCCCCTCCCTTAGGCCTTCAGCAGCACCCCCAGGCTCAGCACCCACCTTCTCTTCAGCACGGCGACGCCTTTCTCCTCCTGTTGAAAATAAATAAAAAATAAAGAGTGTTGTTACTTAAGCTCAGCATCTCCAAAAAATCACTCGCAGATATTCATAATGGTCCGGCAGCTATTAGAGGCGCAAGAAGGAGGGAAGGGAAGGGAAGGAAATGAACGCCGGGCGAGAACAGAAAATTCATAGCCCCGCTGATACGCCATGATAAATAATTATGAGTTATTAATTTTAAATTACATCTTTAATGCGTTGCATGATTTTAATTCCCACCACAG
>NW_010406840.1:537-801 GCF_000710305.1 Buceros rhinoceros silvestris | reverse complement strand
CCCCCCCCGCGGGCTGCCCCCCCCCCCCCAGCTCCCGCCGGTCCTGCCCTGCTCCGCTCGCCCGTCCTGAGCTCTGCCCGAGCAGGCTGCCGCGGGGAGGCGGCCAGCGAGCAGCACCAGTGGAGAGAGTGGAGAGGAGGCAGAGGCTGACCCAGTTCACCATCTTCTGACCTGGAAATGGCTAAAAGTTAAACCCCCAGAAGAAAAGTGGAGTCTAGTTCTCTCTCGCTGTGGCTCCTCTGCAGTTTTTGCTCTCCGCTCCCT
>NW_010406840.1:0-247 GCF_000710305.1 Buceros rhinoceros silvestris | reverse complement strand
CGGGGGAGAGCGCTGCAATGCACCCCCCGGTGCCTTCGCGACAGATTTACTCTGTGCTCTGCGGTTAGGGGCTGCGTGACGCGTCTCCCTCGCGCGCACGTGTCCCTCGAGCCGAACGCTAAAAACGTGGCTGTGTCACGGGATCCTACAGAAATTTCATCTGAGCGCGGAGGCGTAGAAAACGCCTCGTGGATGGACCTGAAGGAAACCAGAGTCCAGCAAGATGGGTTGTGGCGTACGGAGCAGA
>NW_010406839.1:4626-5568 GCF_000710305.1 Buceros rhinoceros silvestris | reverse complement strand
GGGGATGCAGTATGACACCCCCCCCCACCCCAGGCACATCACCCCCCAGTCCTGGCTCCAAATGGAGATGCTACAGGGAGGATGATGCTGGTGGGATGTGGGGTGCCAGCCTGGTGCCTTCCCTGCTGTGCCCGGCTGGTGGGGAGGATTTTAAAAGCCTCCAGTGGATTTTTTTTTCCCTTTATTATCACGGCAGCATCCTTCAGCCATCACGATGCCCCATAGCAAGGAGCCACATCACATCCGTCCCTCCCTCCCCTTCCAGCTGCCCACCTGCTCACCTCATTTTCGTATTTTATCCTGGAAAAAAGTCATTTGCTCTTTAACTTTTCCTAGACCTGCCCGGCTGCTTCTTTCCCCGTCCCTCGTGAGGGGATGAGGGGACCACCCCATCCTTCCCACCCCTCACCCAGCGACACCCAGCCTGCCCCATAAACCCCCTTCTGCTAGCAGGGAGAATCATTATTGTTACATTTGGGTTAAAAAAATAATAGTTAAGCACCAGGCGGAGCGGCAGTGCAGTCAGTCTGTCCTTCCTCACCCACGTGGCATCCAGCACCTTCGCTCCTGCACATGCACCGTCCCAGGCATCAGGGTGTTGAGGGGGGAGTATTTTAATGGAACAGCCTAAATAAATAAAGATAAAATAAATCAAAGCCCTGAGTGTTAAACACGGGGCCTGCTGGGACAGTTTGGACTCGATTAAAAAGCGCTGCACATTCCTCCGGTGACTCAGAGGGTTTATGTGCTAAAGACGACAGTGATGTAGCAGTTTTTCTTTCGCCAAGCACTGAATGCTGGGGGTTGGGGGTTATTTTTTGGCGCAGCGTGGTTTGGCAGGCACCAGCCCAGCTCCTTGTTGGGAGGATGCTGGGACCCACACGGGGAACGACCGGGCGAGCGGAGGCTGCCAGGCTGGGCGGCTGGGCAGGGCCGGTGGGC
>NW_010406839.1:0-4432 GCF_000710305.1 Buceros rhinoceros silvestris | reverse complement strand
TGAACCTGTCTCATTAAACTTCAAGCCCTTTTCCCCGGTGTGAGCCCAACCAGAGGCAGCGCAAGCGTTCGGGGCTGCGCAAGGATGGATGTGTGGGCTCAGAACCATCCTCCACTCTCAGATAGGATCGTCAGCACCTCCAAACCCAAATTCTGCCCCAAATCCCTCCTCCTAAAGGGTTGTTACCAGCTCCATCTTGGTGCCTATAGACATCGGCAGCATCTATGAGCGATGGCCATCTCCTAGGGAAGCTGATTGCTAATTATCTCCCCTCCTGGAGAAAGCTGCTCCATCGCAGCCAGATGTCACCCTTCAACAGCCAAGGCGGGGGGCACAGGGCGTCTGCGTCTGCAGCTTCATCCCCGTCCTCATGCCGTGTCCACAGCGAATGGTACAGGGGTGGGGATGCAAGAAAAGCGAGAAGAAGATCCAGTTAGGGTGAAAACTCATTTGTCCGTCCCACGGCGGCGCGGCGGATGTCAGAGGTAGCTGCAGGGACTTTCCGACCACCTGATGGATGTTGACAGTGGCGGGGGGTGGGGTACGGCCGCTCTTCTCCTCTGAAATAGCCGCCAGTGGGAAATGAGTCACTGGTTTCAATCTGGTTTCTCGCCAGCCCGTCCTTGCTGCCATCCATCAGACGGGGCTGAGCAGAGCAGATTTTTTTCCCCAGGGAAGATTTTTTTTAATGGAAAGAGGAGACAGAGGGTGCCGTGGCCCCAAAGCACGAAGCAAGTAGATGGTTTGAGCATCATCCCTCCCATCTTTCATGTGCTGGCCCCAGGGGTTGAACACAGATTTAACAACCGGCAGGTAACGCCATCGTTGCTCCCTAATGCTTTGGGGGACAGAGAGGCTCGGCTTGGCTGGTCCCAAGGTGCCGTTTGAGCCCCAGACCCATGTACATGACTATGGACATGCCCACGCTTCCCCTGCCACGGCTTAAAGTCTTTCTCCTACAAAGCCTTGAAGTGTTTTTTGGGATTTGCCGTAAGTCAAGAGCTTTTCCCTCCCACAATCAGACTGTGGTGCTAATAACGCGATTTTCCCACACTGGGATGGAGCTTGCCTGCAGCCGGATCACCCAGTCGGTGCCTGGACGGGACGTACAAGGGGTGGCACTCCATGTGTTGGAGCATATTTGGGGGCAGATCCACCATTTCCCCCCTCCATTTGATCAAAAAACCTGCTCCTCAGTCTTTTTTTAACAGCTCCTCTGACAGCCCATCCTCCAGCTCCCCACCATCCCCAAGACCTCCTGGTCCCTGCCGTTGCTCCTCGGAGCCGAGCATCCCATGCCACGCTCCAGACAGACGTGTCTCCACGGGTGATGAATAGAGAGGGGTAATGGCCTCAGGCACTTCTGAAATTCAGATATTCTCCCGGCTTTCAGGCACCGTCTCGACTGCCTTAATTCATCAGTGAGAGGTAATTTGTGAAAGGATGGGTGATCTTCAGCAAAGTCTTACTGCTCCCCGCTCCAGCGCTAATCAGCGGTTGCGGAAGGGTTTGAGCGACAGCTAAATGAGCGCAATCGGGCTTTCAATAAAGCTGCAATTTCTAACAAGATGACACAAATACTTGGCGGGGCCCCGTCGAGCCCCCACCACTCGCTGAGGCTGAGCATCGAGCGGCAGGTCTCTTGCGTTGCCAGCAATATCTCCCGTTAGTTCTGTTTCTTAAGGAACCTATTCATGGTTCTGCCTGGAGAGGACCACGGACCGTTCGTGGTTCACACCAGGGTGGGTACATGGTGATGGTGGTGGCAGCTAGTGTCTGTGTGTCCCATGGACAAACAGAGCTGAGGAGGGCAGAGCCATGGGTATGTTTGGGGATGGCGTGTCCCAGCATGAGGTGACAAGAAGGATGGTCTGGGATGTTGGCACAAAGAACTTTGGGGGTTAAAATCGCCTTGAATGACAAAATTGGAGATGTTTGAGGAAAAGACATCACCCACTTCTGTTCTTTGTATAGGGCTGATATGGCAGAACCCCCAAAACCAATCTCAGAGGGCTGATATGGCGTGATGGGCTGGTGTTGGGTGAGGGTAGGAGCTCCAGGTCCATCTGCGAGCAAAGCGGGTGCCAGTGGAGGGTTTCTGATCTGGTCAGGGCAGTTTGGTCCCACGAATTAATTCAAAAGCCACCAGGATGGATGTTCTCCATCACCTTGCTGTGGGCCAGAGATGCCTCCCAGCTGCCACCACTCTCTGAGAGGTGTCCCATTCCCACCGGCTCAGGGATGGAGATGGAGATGGCCACATCTTGTAACTCCTGGGTTCACCCCAGGCAGGGGGGTGAAATACTGCCCCCTCACAACCCTCCCTTATTGTTTCTAATAAAGGTCCTCCTGGCCCATTTTGGGTGTCTGCTACCTTTCATCCCTCGTGGGTCAGGAAGTCCCAGGAAAGTGGGATGGGACCTCTGGAGGACTCCAGTCCCAACCCTGCTCAAAAGCAGGGCTGACCTTAAAGCAGGTTATGCTGCTCAGTGTCCATCCAGGCGTGGTTCCAGCATCTCCAAGAATGAAACCTTGAGGCTGTGCAGTGAGAAGCAGCCCTTGGGGGTAAACCCTCCCTTTCCCAATGTGAAATGGAGTTTCCATGTCCAAACTGGCCCTTCCTGGCAGCCAGAATGAAGAGCACCAGGAAGAAATTAGGATCTTGCCAGATGTTTCCTCAAGCTGAATTACTCTAGTCCCTCTTCACCTGTAGGAATACCATCCTTCCTTCTCTCCTGCTTGATGGAAAGCACAGGAAGGGATTGCTCTCCCCTCCCTTTCATGGTTTTTGCCTAACATTTCTCACAAATCCCTCAACTTGTCCATTCTTGACCTCAGACTCATTTCAGCCAGGACCTGCTGGAGACCCAGCAGTGAAGCCATCATTGCCCATGGTACAGTGGAGGCCAGGCAGCATGGGAGGATGTCTTCTGCCCCATCACGTCCTTCCATTGCCCATCAGACCCCTTCCCGAGCTCTTTCAACTCGCTAAAATGGAGGAAAACTAACAAAAAGTGGTTTGTTTCCCCGCTCCAGTGAAGTGGATCAGCTCCAGCCCAGTCACAGTGTTACCCTCAGCACCCATCGCCTCGACGGTGCTGGAGCTGGAGGGTTCCCACTACACTCCTCATCCTCCTGGCTTGGCAAACTGCTGCTTCCCACACCCACCATTTAAATGCGGGGTTTGGTGGCCAGGCAAGCCCAGCTCGGCCGTGCTGGCCCCGCTCTCCTGCCCAGCCCTGAGCTGCTTCCAGGGGTGCAGAAATGGCTTGAGCCTTCCTCACACTGATCCTCACCCCACTGGGGAAGAACGTAGGGCCCCACCATCCCCCACCCCCCCATTGATGTTGGGAGGAAATCAGCAGCTCTTTGCTGTCGGCGTTTATCAAGCCCAAACTGGGGGCAAAGAAGCCCCTTTAAACTGCTGCTTCCTCTTCTTACAGCATCTCACCAAGGCTTCCCGTGAGCAGGATGCGGCCCTGGTGTCGATCACCCGATTCTTGAAGAGCTCCTGGAAAATCACCTCCTGGGTGGTGATACCCAAGCAGGGGTCTGGAGAGGAGGTGATGCTCAGGGCAGTTGTTCCTGGGTGGTGGTACCTGAGCAGGGGCTGGGAGAGGAGGCGATGCCGGGGGGGGGGGGTGTTTTTCTGGGTGGAAGGGACAGCTGCCCTATAAACACCTGGAGTTAACGAGGAAAATGACCAGGCAGCGTCCAAAAACAACATGGGAGGCATCACACAGGGTAAGTCCTGTGTGCCTCCGAGGCCAAGGGAACAACATGACGTCCTGGCTCCCGAGTTTTCCAGCTCCTGCTCCTCCAGGCAGCTGTCGAATCCTCTCCACGTTTCCCTTGCGCTGGATCCCATCTGCTTTATGTCCTCTTTCTGAAAAGGATCGTTGCTTTTCGCTGTTAATTGCCTGTCACTTCGAATCCTCCTGCTCCGCCTCACCAGGGATGCTCTTCACCCCCTCCCTGAACGCTCAATCAGACCCAACTTTGAAACAGAAATGCTCCAAAGCCTTAAAAAAAAAAAAAAAAAGGCATCTGTATTTTCTAACCTAATTTTACAAGAGGTGGATCATCCTCAGATCCCAAACCTGTTTCCTCCCTGGTTCTGCCAACAGGAGTTTAGCTGCTGGTACCTGCACGGACCTGGAAAAACCTGGAAACGCCTCAAAAATAGGTATTGGTCCTGCCTAGCATGCTGGCTTTGGGCACCTCGGCCGTCAGTCATCCCCCCCACCCCTCCCATAATTAACAAGACCATAACCGACGTCACCTCGATGTCATTTGCTGCCTCCTGCTCCTGCCAGCCCAACAGCATCATCATCACCGGCTCAAACAAGGGGCCGTTGAGGCAAGTCCCTTTGGCCAGGTTAGGGGAGAAAAGGCTGCAGCACTTCAGAAAACACCAAGAAATTAATATTTG
>NW_010406838.1:68090-76532 GCF_000710305.1 Buceros rhinoceros silvestris | reverse complement strand
CTCCGGCATCACCTGTGACCCTCGCTGCACTGCCTGTAGTGCTGCGATTTTTAATCTTTTTTTCCCTCTTTCTTCCCTATTTTTCTCTATACTCACCCCACGCCTCCGCCTTTCCGGGGTGGGGGGCAGACGGTTAGGAAATATGCCCTGCGATACGGTAAAATCCGCTTAGCGAGTGTGACTCCTTCGCGTTCTTTGTGTTGTTTCTTCACGTAATGCCTTTCAATAAATGTCTGCGTGCGAACATGTTCGAGCACCTCGGCTTCCTAAAGATTTCCTGAAAAGTGCAGGAGTCATCTACTAATTAAGTACTTAAATTTGACTTAAACAGTAAAACATACATTTAGAACAGCTGTATGGGGTGAGATCAAAGGTCCGTCTAGTTTGGATTCCAGTTTCAGCAAGTGTCACATAGCAGATGCTTAGGAAACACCATAACAACAGGGTGAGTGTGCTGTGAAGCTTTGGGAAACCAGCCAGGCCTCCAGCAATTCGAGGTTAAGGGACTTCCGAAGTCGAATGAGATGTTTTAGTATTTAAGAGCCCTTTTTATTCCATGACAGTTATACATGCTTTCGAAAAGAGAACAGGACAAAGGCGTCTTATTATAAAAAGGTTTTGTTTGCCTTCTTTATAAAAAATAAAATTGCAGTCATTGTTGTCATAGGCAGTTTAATTTTGCCGGGATGAAATTTGCCCATCCAAGGATTACTGACTCGTGAGCAACATGCTGTGTTTTAAATAGCTAAGGGATATTTGCAACAGATATTTTCTACGGGTATGGGAGCTGTAAATAATAACATCAGTTCTTAATGTCTGTTTTTACAAATCATTTGCAAAATTTAAGTCTTAGTCTCTAGAATACCTGCATAATAAAATCCAGTGTAGTAAGAACTTGCTGAAAATACTGGTTTATTGTAATGCAATATTGATGCCTTTGAAGATGATTATATGAGTATGAACCACTAACATTTAACTATTTCTGTTTAAGCTTAGAGAGTTAATTTGTATGAAGAGGTTTATTAATGAAACAAATTTCTTATTACATCAAGATTTCTAGTAAAATTATTTCAATATTACCATCATAGTTTTTTTCATAATAGCAAAATCGTGGTGATCCCTAGTGATGCTAGCAATCAGCTTGATCCTGCAATCCTGATTCAAGAAACAGTTTCATGCCAAGAGCTCCTAACCTGATTGCTCTTATAAGGAACATTTGCATGAGTAGGCCTCATTTTTCACAGGCAATGGGAATGTCAAGCAAAGCAGAGCTATTTTAAAAACTGGCATATCCCTCCACGCCCCCAACAGAATTTTAAAAGAAGGTCATTATTAGTTTCTTGGGGGCTGGAAGGAGGTAGTGGGTTTGTGTGTGTGTGTGTGTGTGTATGCACAGATATTTATAAGATTAAAAATAGCTTAGAAAACTGACAACTATAACTGTCGTGAATTACTTTAATGGAAAGATGGTTTTTTGTACAACACATCACTGCTTCTAACAACAGACTGTGGAATTCTCACCTAGTCAACAGATGTTTATTCTAAAACCCTTAACACATGTCACTATTCTATAAAAACCCTACTGACTTTGAACTATATTGAGCTCCTGATGGACAGCTGAAAGCATTCAATATATTTTCTTCAGTAAGCTGATGAATAGATTTTAAGTGGTTCTATTGTAAACTTACACCAAGAAAACTGTTGCAGCGCAACTTTGCTTAGCTCACTGAATCATTTTTATCGCAAAAAATTGTTGGTTCCGCTGAACTTTAAACAGAATTAGGAGTTTTTTATAACTAGCCTCTAGAAAAAATTGTTCTGTGTAATTATTAAGCATACTTATAATACACAGCTTTTAACAGTACTTTGCATTACTAGGTCTCAAAGCACCTTGCAAAAGAATTCAGTGTAATTATTCTCTTCTTATCTAAGGGTAATTATTCTCACCTAGTGCTTATAAAGAGATCATTGTCTGCCTGTGATTGTAAGAAGCTCTGTAAGTTCTAACAACAAAATCAGATTTTTTTATTCAAATTTTTTTACAATTAAAAACACCAGAAATTCACCTGTCTTGTACGATTTTCTGTTGTAGCATTTTTATTTCATTTAACGATACCTGAGGTAATTTCATACTGTACCTTCCATACCAAGGATGGAAGTTAAGCCTGTGCTTTAAGTAGAATAGACATCATCTTAGTGTCAGAAGAGACCCTGCTGAAGACTTAATCAGATTCATTGATGAGTTAGAGAATGATTCAAGACAGTTTGTGTTAGTGATTGAAGTAGTAATGGTGCATGTCTGTAGTTCAGTTACCAGGGAGCTCTTGGCTAAGAGACTTTGAATCAGTCTGTTTTGATCGTGCTTTGTATTTGATCCATTATTTCTATCTTGTGTTATTTTTAACTAATGCCCTTGTTTATGTCATTTTTCAGTACTTCAGTATCTTTTAAATAGTCTGTGACAATAGTTTTCATTTTGTGCTTATACCCATGAAAGACCTTAGTATTACTCAGCTGCACGTCATATCCTTGATAGCTCTAATATATCAAAGCTGGTCTGGAGAACCTCCCACTGGAAAGCTGGGCTGTTTGTGTAGTGGGGTGACCCTGATTCTTTTGTGATTGTTGCCTTCTGCGTAGTTTCAGAGCTAGCAGAACCAACTCATAGTTGTACACTTTCCTAGTACCCTGGGTTTGAATAGTCTCCAGCATCCTTGTCTAGCATAAAGTAGTCTTTGCAAAGCATGTACTAGATTAATTCTCCCATTAGAATATAAACAACTAGCACATCTCAGTCCTAGTATCAATCCATCCTGTCAGTTGTTCTGGTTTGTACATGGTATGGAATAGATTCCTCTCCTTTGAAGACACTCTTTTCATTAAATAATTGTTGAAGCAAATATCTTGCAGCTAAGCTGATTTCTAAGTAAAATCTTAATATATGTCTCTTGTTTCACCAGTTTGAAGAGCAGTGTTTTTGACAATAGCAAATGAAGTTATTGCAAAAAGCAAAGGTTGGCTGCCCACTGATTGTGATGGGTCACAGTTCACAGGAAGCCCTTTAGTTAGAGAAAAACTGTAGCTAACAAAATTCTTAAATTGTGAGATGGAGAGAGTGCTCTCACTTTCATTTTGGTTTGGTGCAGTTATTTTGTACAGTGGGCATCCAGGCATTACTAGTAGCGTTATTGCTGCCTATGCCCCTGTTCTAATGGCAGAGTGGAATGACTTCTAGGAAATCCATTCAGTTTTAAGTACAAAAAAGTAAAACACAACCCCAAAGATCCAGCTGTCCAATATCTGAGTAAAATACGCAAAGGGGAAATTGAATAACACAAATCCTCTCTTGCAGATAGTGCATACTGTGGATAATAGTTAATGCTGTATAAAAATATAAAAAACGTTACTCATAATGTTACTCATATTTTCAATGTTAAGTAAAACTTGAAAGGGAATTGAATTCAGCTAAGGGAGAAGGAGGAAGAGTTACCTATTTGTGGTGTCTTCCCCAGCTCTCATGAGTGATGTAAGTATATTAAGAACTGTTACTCTATAAGTATCTTGGCTGCCATACAAGTGCCCTACATAGTGTTTGGAAATGAGGGAAGTGAACAGTGTAGGTGTTGAACCAGCTTTAGATATTTTACCTTCCTTTTCCCCAGACACAAAAATACAGACCTAAGAAGGGGTATATGAGCTCAGAACAAAGGTGGTTTTACATCAGCATCTTGTTTTTAACAGTGGATGATAACAGGTGTCAAGGGGAGAGTATCGTCGGGTGTGCAAATGGCAGAGTATCTGAAGAGGGGATCACTGGCTTCTAGCAGGATGCAGTTTAGGGGTCTCTGGGCAGATGATTTGGTGTTTAATAATTTGTTTTTTAATAGTTGTGGTGAATTTCTGCAGTTTCTTTTTGAACCCTCGATAGCTTTAGCTTCTGCAGCATCTTATGACGGAAGGATGACAGAAGCATTAAGTGTCCATTTTTAGTTAGGCTGTTATCAGCTTAAGAGTTACAAGCCTCTACTCCATTTTGTGTTGTGTAAAACCCTGTCATTTTTAGTTTGTGAAATTTGATAGCAAACTGTATGGATAAAGTTGAGTGCTTTACGTGTACATATGGAATGTAAGGCCTTGCGTGCAGACTTTTATTTACTGAAAAATTCAAAAAGGAGCTCTTTATAGAAATCTTCTCACTTTCAGTCACGCCCAGTATGTTTACACTTCGCATTTCTCTTAAAATGGAACCTGAGAACTGCTTATAGCCAGTTTTGCTCTTCGCAGTGCATCTCTTTGTAAAGACTACCGTGCTCGTATCTGTATATGAATTGGATTTGTAGGAACACTGTAAGCATTGAAAGCTTGCTTTTGAGAAGTAATTGCCAAGTTTGTGATTGTTTATAAGAATGAAGAACATTTTGGTTCAGATTTTGGTGTGTTGTTTCTGTAGTTGAGTAGCAGAGGACAGCTGTTACACCCTTTTTTATCATATGATCATCCAAAGAGAAGTAAGACATTCCTGAATAATTTGAGAACAGAACAGTATGTAAATGAAATGACTCTTTCCTATGGACAGTACTTTCACTTCATCTGTAAAGAAACAGTGGTATGAATCAAATGGGTTTGATTTGCCCTTTCAGACTTGAGTGCCTCTAGAAACTGTTGAGGACTTTTAGAGTCTGATACGGACTTATCCCTGGCTTGGATTCCTCCTTCCTCCTCTTGACTGGTAGGGTTTATTAGCAGATCTTTAGAGATGTTTGATGCCTAAGGCAAATGGCAGTGTATGTGTGGGTATATATATATGTGTGTATATATATCGGAATTTTTTTTTTTAAATTTGCCAGAACAGAAAATGAGGCTACAGCTCCCATTGTTCAGTACCTCTTTACAAATTTAATTAGATAAAGCAATGAAAGTGGTTGGATTGTAGGTGAGAGATTTTAAAAAATGCATTTGTGTCTTATCGTGATATGGGAATCTGTGCAGTGAAAATCTGCTGTCTTGCATGAGTGATCATGGTATAAAATTAACACAGCTCATGTTACAGGTATGCGATTTGGAACCACTTGTAGTTCTTCCAAAGCTGAGATGAAGAAATAAAAAAGGGACAAAGAAAAGATTAGAGGGATGGGGAAAGGAGGCATGGTTCTTCTAAAGCAAGCCCTAGTGTGAATTGTAATAGACCACTGTGAGCAAGAATTAGTCTGTTTCAACAATAAAAACTTTGATGCAGCAACAGGGTTCTATTTAAAGTAAATACAAATCATAGGATTAAGTGATTAAATCCTCTTCCTCTGAGGTACAGACCTTCCAGAGGTGGATTCATTCCAGATTTTGCCAGCCTGCTGAGGAGACATTCTCTCTTCCTTTATACCAGTAGAATAACCCTGTGGAACAAGTATTAAATCCGATATGCATTATTTCTTATTGTCGCAAAGAGAATTTTTGAATTTGAGAATCTGTTCGCTGGATCTGTAATAAGATTGAGAAAAGTATACCATATAAAGAAGTGTAATTTGAGCTCAGTACTAGTGCTAGGAGTATGTGTGTACAATATTAGTCCCTCCCTTGTATTTCCAGAAGGTTAGGTACTTCTTTTTAAGGATTTGGAAGTTGCTTTTTCTTCTGAAGATTTAAATGAGACCACTGATTAGATAACAATGTTGCGGCTTGCTGATGAGAAAGAAGATTATATGAAAAATTCTTTTGCAGTTTCATTTTCAGTACAGTGTGGTGAGTTTTGCAGTTGTTATTGTTAGTACAGGAAACAGATGACCCAAGCAGTGGTTGTTCTGGGCTAAAAATGACCAGTAATGATGAAAGATTTCATAGAAGATAGTCCTCTTTTCACGAGATGCAAAAGTAAAGTCTTTTGTCACTGTCATGGGGAGGTTATATTCCAAAGGTTGGATAGTTACTTAATTCAGCCTTCTTCTTCCCCCTTTGGCATTTGGTTTAAATACTTCTGGTGTGAGGAAGCTTCTAGTTGGTTTGGAGAGAAAAGTATTTGTCATTTAGTCGTCTAGTGCTACAGTGACAGAATGAGCTCTTGTTGTCCAAGAATGAGAGTGAAAACTACAAAATGACCAGCATTTGCTTTACGTTGAGCAGAGAATGAAAACTCTCCTAAACCAATCAAATGACCTTTGCATGGGAAATGATACGATTTTTATAGTGTTTTCAGGAGTAGATCTGCTACTAGTTGTCCATTTTTGATTATGGAAGATGTAATGGGACAGATGTGTCATGAGGATTTGGATCATACGGATTCGCCTCCAGCTGCATTGTCACAGTTTTGACAAATATGATGGCTGAGTGTCCATATTGATGTGCTCCTGTCTATTTGTTTCCACTTATGTTTGCTTCTGCTTTGTTTTGTTGGTGTGTAGGCTAAGAACTCATTGCTTTCTGAGCCTAACACTTGCTCGAGCTCTTGGAATAACTTTTCTCCCCCAGAATGTCTTTGAGAGGTTTGTTGGGTTGTTGCCTTCTCCACCAGCAGAACTAGTGTGGAAACATTGAATGAAAGGTCTTTAAATGTTGACAATGCTCAGTTCTGTTTCTATTTTGATTGCCCCAAATGACATTTTTGGACACACTTCTAACACTTATTGATAACATTAGTCCTGAGGTGATGCAGTTGGATGGAGAAAGCACTGGAGAGCATACTGAAGAGTACATGAATTCTTTGAGTTTGTGTCCTTGATTAGGTTGGAGGGTTTTTTGGGGGTGGGGGTGTTGATAGTATGTTTTTTGGTTTGGTTTTGGTGGGGGGTTTTTGTTTTGAGTTTTTTACAGTGGTTAGAACATTTTCTTCCAATCTTCCTGGTTAAGCATTGTGACCCTATTTCCTGGATGCTGATACTGTTATTGTCTGTGCCTTCATTGAGATTTACAATTTTGCAACTTTGTGTTCTGTTATTGCTTCCTTGTTTCCTCTACATCTTTATAGCAGATGTAGTCAGGAGAGAAATCTTGTTGGTTTGTTTTGGTTTGTGGGGGTTTTTTTTTTGTTTGTTTTCTTTTGTTTTAAAACACCTCATTATGTTAGCTGATTTAAAAATCTATCTGGAAAATTTCCGCAACTTAAGGAAATAAGTAACAGTTGCACACTGACATACTTGGCTGCACAGTAAGATCTATTTTTAGAAAAGGGTTCTGTCCTGTTTTCACTTAATGATCTGGAGTTTTACCTTCCTTTGTGAAATCTTAATCAATTTTGTTATCCTTTACAGTCCTTCCTAATAGATAAGTGCACATATCGTCTGGATCAGATTTCAGACTAATTTGTGTAGGGGGAACCCTGTGTATCTGTCAGATAACCTCAGGTATTCCAATAATTCCTGGTGTGTTTGAAGTTTTGCTGCTTGTTGGGTGTTTACTCTAGCAGGGTCTTGTATTTGGGAAGATGAAGTAGGCTGTAGGAGGTTGCCGTGATATAACTACAACATATGAAAAATGCAGTCCCATTTAGATAAGTGTTACGATGAAATGTTGTTTTTGTTTTTTAAATGAACCTATGTCCATCTATATTACCAGTTACATTTGGAGCTTATTTTTGTTGTGCATTAGTTGATTACAGTGGCAGACTGGGAGACAGATCTCCTATAATTCTCTCCCAATTCTGTCGTGAGCTTCTGTATTGCCTTGAGGTGCTTAATTGTCTGTTAATAGTGTAATAGGAATAATGCTATTTTCCCTACTTGCAGGAGCACTGAGTCTAGTAGAACCCTTCTAGGGCAGTGGATAAAAGGTTCAAAGTTCAGCATCATGTTAAAAGAAATCATCATGCAGTTGGAAATGAGTCAAATGTTCACTCAACTGAAGGTGAATAGGTTAGGTGAAGGTTAAACTAAAAAAGTTGCAGAAAGAGAGGGGTCTGAAATAGAACAGGCTAAGCTATAAATACTGTTATGTGATTCCTAATTTCCATGTTTTCTTGTTGATTCTTGAGACTGTGAATACTTGGCCTATTACTTAACGTCTGTAAGCCATGAGACACAACAATGATGCTGAAGTAATGATACTTTAAAATAGTAAGATTGGCAAAAGTGTATGCCTGGCAGAGGTATCTGTGTAGGGCACGTATTTGGACATACCCCCTAAAGTACTCTTGTAGTTGAAAGGCTGCTCTACCTGTTTGTAGCAGGTGGTGGGTCACAACTTAGTGCATTTCTTTCTCTCTATGTAATTGCTTCCTTGTTTCCTCTACATCTTTATAGCAGATGTATTCAGGAGAGAAATCTTGTGGGTTTTTTGTTTGTTTGTTTGTTTTTGTTACTTTTGTTACTATAGACCATTCAGTTTTACCCATAGAAATGCCTTTTGGCCGAAGATTTTTGAGTAAGACTGTGGATGTTTTCATTTTCACAATCCTATAGCAGTGTCTGTGTTTACAGAAGCAGTACGAATAAAGCAGGGATGCTTTTTTTTTTGGGG
>NW_010406838.1:50291-67983 GCF_000710305.1 Buceros rhinoceros silvestris | reverse complement strand
TCTTTTTTTTTTGGGGGGGGGGGGAAGTCTCATCCTACCAGTTCAGGATCATTTCTGGATTCCTATAATAATTTTCTTGAATACTTATTCAGCTCTTACGTCCCAGATTTATGTTTGAGTGTAGGGTACGCAAAATACGATTTATCCATGTCATAGATTTGTCAAGGTGAGAATTAAACATTAAGGTTATGTAACCTAAACTTCTGCACAGCACTCTGCCTTACATGTGAAGCTGGGTGCTTAGGTTAAACTAAAGCAGTATTCTTTTCAGAGAAAGTAATTATGGGATTTCTTTTATTGTTAAACTTTAATTCATGGTAGGGGTATGAAGCTGTTTCTCTCATGTAGTTAGCTGTTAATAGACATGTTCTTGTGTCTAGGCATAGACAGAGACTTGCGAGGAGGAGAATTGTACTTTAAGGCAAAGATAAAATTCCTTCGGTTGCAGAGAGGGGTAAGAGAAGGCAAGAAGTCCATGCTTCTTTATTTTGAGGCATATCAGTGTTCTGGTACAAATGTTTATTCAGAAATTTAACAGAACAAATTAGATATGCCATGAAAAATGCAGTGAATAAAATTTTCTTTACTGGGTTTCTCAAGTGGTGGTGTGAGGCTTCTTGGGTGTCTCATCTTGAGCTGTATGCCACGTCTCTTTGTAACATGTCTTGCTTGCTTTTTTCCTTTCTATTTTTTGAGAGACTTATTCTCTATCCTCAGAGATTTACTTGCTGCTTTTGAGTAGCTGAGTAAATTCAGGGATCTCTCAGGGATTTAAATATGTCAAAAGACGCTAACGCTGTCATGTTTCTTGCCTTGTTCCTTGTCAGGGACAGCTCCTGTGGCTATGCAGTTGATACTGTGTGTAGTTCCTCAAAGTCAAACTGTTCAGGCCTTTGCTCTACAGACTCTGATGTTTGGTAGGTGGTCTGTACTGTAGTACTCAAGCCTCTCTTTCAAGCTTTTCTTGCAGGATATTTCAAAGTCTGTTTTAATGTGTGAATAAGTGATAATAGGGAGGGGAAAGTTGTGGGAGATGGTTTCCATGCCACGTGCAACTCACAGCAGTGTATAGCTTATGTGGCCGCATTAGGATATCTAGTGCACTTTGCAGCACACTTGCTGTGAACTGACAGCCAAAGCCTTTTTGTTCAGTGTTTGAGAAAATTTCAGGCCCAGAACTCTGGTCAAAACAGTATTCAGACAAAAAGCGGTATATAGCGCTACTCTGAAAGCCATAATCTCTCTTCTTATATTAAGGTTTTCAGACTTAGAGATGTCCTGTCCTCTCTACTGTTTGAAGGAATAAAGGCTTAAGAAATATGGTACTTGAAATTGTGAGTTATTTGCCCTAGCACCCATTCACATGGAGTATCTTCTGCAGAATTTTTTTGGTATTTACAAAGTAGACAAAAGCTTCAGTTTTCCTAGACTGGGTTTGTTTAGTCTGTTTGGTTGGTTTTTTTTTTGTCCTCTAAAGTTTGAAATCCTCACTGATGAGTCTAATTATAAACAAGCCATTCCCTCATGCTGGTGATAAGTCTAAATCTGCCTTACTTCTTTCTTAGCATGGTGTCAGTATAAAGCCTGAAAATGCTGCCATCCATTCCTCTAGCTTTCTTTCTCAACTAGAACAGAAATGTTTATTGTCAGTGGCTTATTGGATCCTTACTGTCATAGAAGTTGATTTTGTGTAGCATAGTCAAAATGTCCCTCAGTCAAATGCCTTGCCTCTTGTGGTTATACCCAAAATCAGCAGGGTATTGTGTTACTTAATAGTGTGTTCGTAGCTTGAGCATATGAAGATGTGTTTTCGTGAACCTAGGCCTTGATCAGTTGGAAAGGTTGCTTCCTGCTTCCCACTGCTGGTTTTGGTGCATGTTTGTGTCACACAGAAACAAAAATGAAACAATGGTGTTGGTATTATACACAAGTTTTGGGTTGAGACTGGCATATCGGTTGTCAGAGAGGTATTTTTGTTTGCCCTGTCCTGTTCTCCCAGCCTCAGTCAGGGTATATGATTACAGTAGTAGCCAAAGATGTGTCTGGAGAGAATCTAGCATGAGGATAACATATTCTCTCCTCTCAGGAGTCTGCAATCTCTGTTTCTTTTCTAAGGCAAACACCTATTGAATACTTCTATCATTTGGGTCTTCATGGGAGTAATATGAAAAGAATCACTGCCATCCCAATTTTTTCATCAGCATTTTATCCCTGTTTTGCTTAATTGCTGATCGTACATTGTTTTTCTAATGACAGACTCCTGTATCCCTATATGAACTTAAAGTGTCTAAGTTTATGAGGCAGGATTGTCTTGCTTAGTGGATTTTATGAACGTCATTTTTCATGTCAAATGATTTAGCATTTGATTGGCATGCTAATGAAAAAATGCATCAGTATCTTTGGTTTTGTTTTCAATTTTGGAGGTTTTTTGGGGTGTAAAAGTGTCTTACAAATGCTGTTGGTAGACTGAAGAATGCAGATTCTCCCTCCCCTCAAATCCCATATCTCTAGTAACTAATTAAACATCCCTTGTACTAGATGGTAGGTGATGCTCTGTAGTACATATGCACAGGCCAGCTGGCCTGTTTACTCAGTGTAGGAAATTGATACCGTGCCTGAAGTCTTACTTGGGCCTTTTGCCCAAGAGGTTTAGAATCATGGCTTCAAAATAAAACTGCATGAATTCTACATGTTAATCTAGTGTTCTTTTTATGCTGTGAACCACCTACCTCTTCTCATTATGACCTTAATTCACCTCATTTTCCCAGGAGACACACACTCCTTGTGTGTCTGCTTTCCTCTTAGAGGGGTTCCCTTCAGCTCTGTCATAAGCTGCATGACCACGATGATGTTTGTTGGGACCTGATGTTTCAGCTGGAAAGGAGCAGATCAGTCAATGGTCAAGTTGGAGCCTGCTTCTAAAGGTTGACCTGCAGGGTTTGGCCAATAACCATGACAATTCTTCTCGTATGTGCATACATAGATAGCTTTGAATGGGGAGGGATGCTGAAATACTAATTTCTGCATAGCTTCTCTGCTATGAACCTGATATGCACATTGTTCATGTCGTATTCATCCATCTGAAGTCTTGTGTGTGGTGACATTTGAAGTGTGAAGACTGTATATTTTTTGAAAGTATTAAAGAAATAAAACTAGTATGTCTAAAGGGCTTCAGTAGACAAAATGTGTTGAAGTCTGGCTGTGACAGTTTGATATGTCTTCTCTTGCTGTACCTGGTAAAAACTATCACCAGTCCCCTGCTGTATGATTAGAAGAGAATGTGTGCCAGTACCTCATGCAATTTACTTTAGAATTTTACTTTTAAGCTTTGTCTTAAATCTTTTGTCAGCTTTTAAACTGAGATTCAGGTCCTTTTTGTGTTCTGATGGAAGTGCAGAAGTGGGTCTATAACGGAGGAGGAGCCTTTCTGGCTATACCATAGCCAAAAATCTTTTTTTACTTTATATGTTAGAAAGCATTTACAGGGTAGCTAAAAGCATATATAAAAACGTACTATTTTTAAGTGGAACTTTTTGTCTAAGTCTGTTGTAGTAAATTTAGCCTGTAGCATAAGTTGTCAAATTTAAATAAAATAGCTTTGATGATAAATGATATGAGTGTGTATTGTTTAAATATTTTTTGCTGAAGTTGAAGTACGTCATATCATTGAAATGCAGGAATTTGATAGGTAAATAATTGGATTTAGTTTGCTGAAGGGGCAGGTCAGCTTGCAACAGATTTTCTTCAGTAGGCATAGGTGGAAAATAATGTGTTTGTTTCAAAGTAGTTTATGTCAATTTTTTTTTAAAGGAGAAACTGAAAAAGTTTGTTTTCATCTTACAAAATGTAATAAAAATGAAATGGGATGTTGATATCAGCTATTTCTATTGAGCAGTGATGTAGTATCCAGAAATTTACTTCTGTTGACTAGCTAAAGATAATGCTTCCTTTTATTAAAAAAAAAGTAGTTTTCAATGAAAAACATGATTAATAGAGGCATACAAATCCAAAATACCTGGTGTAGTTTTATTTTATTAGTAATATTCTCTAAATCTTGTAAAACTTTATTTGTGTAAATGGAATCATAGTTTTCTTTGAAATTGACTTGACACAGTTGTGAGTTTGGAAGATAATCCTAAATGTAATCCTTTAAAATATTGCAAGTTTATTTTGCTGTCACTAGCACCATTGCTGCCATAGGGTTTGACTGTTGGCAGTGGTAACTACTTGTTGTAGGCTGGGTCTTACAGCACTTCGGAGTACCTTGTGTACTTGCAGTGTTGCGTATACATATACCGCATGTCACTGGTGCATATATATGGCAGTTCGGAGAACATCTGGTCTAGAAAATGAGAAGGAGCATTTACCATTCCTTAATATCAAATATGAAAGTCACCAGTCTGAATCTTTTAAAATTACTTAAATTTGAATGTATTATATAGCATTTAAGTTAGCAAAACAAAATATCAAATGGGAGGTATAAGCTATGTTTACTTGCAAATCGGCATCAGTTTAAGGTTACTATCTAGTAACAAGCTTTCCTTCAGAAAAGGAGTAGAAATGCATAATCAAATTGTATATTTAAATCAAGTTTCCTTGCTTGATGATTGAAATAGTAACTATTCTTGGTTACTGTAAATCATTTTGAATTAACCTGGCATGAGTGTATGTTCTGCAGTGAATTGCAGGAGAAGTGTTTTGAAATGCTTTTCACCGAATGCTGATGGATATTTTCTAATATGAGAACAAAAAGCAGAATGTTGGTTATGACTTTTCCTGTGGGTCCAAAACAGATAAGTAGAAGCAAGATGGAGATGGACAGGAAAACATCAGATGACCCACACTCAGTGGTGATAGGATCATAGCACAGACTGGAAGCCAGTAATGGTAAATCCTTCCTTCTTATTTTGGTGCTGTCTTTTCCTTCAGCTTTAAGGAGGATGCTCCAACTCTGTCCATGGGGAAGATCCATGGCGCAGCTGAGCTGATCTAACATCTTTCTGTTCCGTAAGGTCTCCCTGCACCTAAGCCTTTTGCTCCTTTGCTTCAGCTCCAACACTCACCTGAACCCTCAGTGAGTTGATCCAGCTCTGTAAGGTCATGGAATACTCCTCAATTTTTTAATACTACTTTTCTGAATTTTAGGAAACTGAGTCTGCCTAAGGAGATGTCAGTCAGGCACCTAGCAGTTAGAAGAGGGATGAGGGCCAACCAGATCTAGGAAGGCAAATGGAGTGGCTCGTAGTGGTGGTGGTGATTAAGAAGTCTTTCTGTAGCATAGGCTGCTTTGAACAGTTTGCTTGTCTTTCAGGCCTGTACATTTAGTTTCCTCATCTTTTACAGCAGTAATCGTACTTCCCCCTCTTGCAGACATCATAAGTGGCGAGAAAGATCTTACAGAAGCAATTGTACCTTCCTGCATAGTGATTGTACTACTACTTTTGCCATAAAACTTCATTTCTCAAGAGATAATATGTCATAAAGCCATTGGATTACCATTGGTAATGGTGATTCTGCCAGTCACGTATCAGCTCTTCTGTTGAAGAACGATGAAGCTCTCTTAGTATGAATAGTTTTGTGGGAGGAGCAGGGCTAGATGTTTGAATCATTGAAGGTTGCTATGAGAAATCCAGTACTGTTTCCACAGGCCATACCGATGTAATCATAGAAGCTTCTTTTGAAAATCGGTAAGATGTCAGTTATTTGTAGCTCTGCTTCAGAGCAAATAAAACAGTAACAAATGTTGAACAGAGTGGATGACCTGTGTGTGTCCTGATTTTCTTTGCAACTGTGCGTGGCCTTCCAGATGATAGGCTTGGATTTGCTTTTAGTCTGTTAGAGCTCTGGCTGATCTGGGTACAGCTCCGGGAATCAGCAGTAAAGAGCATTCCCTGTCAACCCGTAACACTTTGGCTTTTAGCTTTTGCAAGGAGAGCAACAGATCTAAGAACACATTGCATGGGGAATGTTATGAAACTGTAAGTGGCTTGCTGTGCTCTGCTTAAAATTTTTGATAAATTAAAATGTTGAAGCATTGAGAGGAATAATACTGCGATATCTATACAAGAATAAGGGCTCTGTATAAGAATCAAACACTGTTTTATTGTAGAACATGCCAGCGTATGTGCTCCCCATCCCAGTGGGAAATTGGCTGCCCTGCAGCAGGTACTGTCTGTAATCAGATCCCTGCAGCTCTGCATTGCTCTAGTACATCTGTCTAGAATCTAGCGGTGTCTTGCTTTATTTTACTGTTCTACGTGAGATAGATTTCTTCATCTGAAATTAAAATCTGTAAACACAGTTGCAAACTAAAGCTTGTGAATTGTAATTATAAAAAGCCACGTTACTGGTTTCAGCCAACTAAATAATCAGTTTAAGATATTTTCTGGATGCAAGCTTAAGCTTCTTGAGCTTTAATCAGTATAAGACATGCGGTGATAGTATCGGCTTTCCAGCCTTTTCTGCTTACATCAGTTACAAGACTTCAGAAAGTACTTTGCTTCAGAAACTAATTGTAGTTAAGCTGCTAAAAAAAAATCTGATAGATTTGATATGGTGTTATTTTATTCATATTTTGCCCCTAAAGCGGCAAGGGGGAGCCCATGGATCTTGTTAATACTGTATTCTACCTACTTGATATCCAGTAGAAATAAAAAAAAAAGTGAGAAAACTGAATGGACCAGATCACAGAAGCACAGAATGGTAGGGTTTTCAAGGGACCTCTGGGGATCATCTAGTCCAACTCCCCTGCTAAAGCAGGTTTCCCTGGATCAGGTTGCGCAGGACTCATGTCTGGGCAAGTTCTGGATATCTCCAGAGAAGAAAACTCCACAACCTCGTTGGACAGCCTGTTCCAGTGTTTTGCCACCCTCAGAGGAAAGAAGCTTTTCCTTGTGTTTAGGTGGAACTTCCTGTGTTCTAATTTGTACCTGTTGCCCATTGTCCTGTCACTGGGCACTACTGAAAAGAGTCTGGCTCCATCATCTTTACATCATTTAGATATTTGTAAGTATTGATAAGATGGCCTCTCAGTCTTCTCTTCTCCAGACTAAAGAGGCCTAGATCTTTCAGCCTTTCCTCATAAGAGAGACACTCGAGTTCCTTAATGTCTTTGTAGCCCTCTGCCGGACACTCTCCAGTAATTTGTTGTCTCTTTTGAACTGAGAAGCCCAGAATTGGACACTCCAGATGTGGCCTCACTAGGGCAGAGTAGAGGGGGAGGAGAACCTCCCTTGACCTGCTGGTTGTACTCTCTTTTCATGCACCCCAGGATACCATTGGTTGTCTTGGCCACAAGGACGCATTGCTGGCTCATGGTCAGCCTGTCATCCACCAGGACTCTCAAGTCCTTCTCTGCAAAGCTGCTTTCCAGCAGGTCAACCTCTAACCTGTTCTGGTGCATGGGGTTATTCCTCCCTGTGTGCAGGACCCTACACTTGCCCTTGTTGAACTCAGTTCAACTCAGAAGAATTCAGTTCTTCTCTGCCCAATTCTCCAGCTTGCTCAGGCCTTGCTGAATGGCAGCACAGTCTTCTGCTGTGTCAGCCACTCCTCCCAGTTCTGTATCATCAGGAAACTGGCTGAGGGTACACTCTGTCCTTTCATCCAGGACATAGATGAGTATGTTGGACAGAACTGGACCCAGTACTGACCCCTGGGGAACACCGCTAGCTACAGACCTCCAGATAAGCATTGCAGGTTTTGTTAGCAGGCCACTATAAATGCTATGTATGTGTGGGGTCTTTTGGGGTCTACTTGCGTAAGGACTTTGCATCCAGTAGGGATGGACAGGAAAGAATGGAGTGTTTGGGTTAAGTGTTTTGTGGTTATCTGCCAGTAAAATATTGTTTACTTTCATTCTTAGTGATAGATTTTGGAGCGATTACTGTAGGAGTGACAGGGTGGGCAATATTTGGAAGATAAAACTGACGAACTATAGGTCTGTCAGGTTCATGAATTTGTAAAATTATTTGTTCCTATATGATAATTGTCTTTGGGGGTTTGCATTTTTCAGGATTATTGTGGAAAATTTATCCATTTGCTGTCCATGTTACAGTTATTTAAAGGTATATTTAACATGTTTGGAACAGTGTATGCTATTTCCTTCTGCTCTCTTACGGCTTTGCAGTTTCATTGAGAGAAACGCTTAACCTGGCAGCATTGAGTTGGTTACTCATCTATCTTTTCCTGATAATCCTAGTAGTCTTTTTGTATTCTTCTTTGTCCAATGGCATTACACAGCCCCTTGTACCAGAGAAATGCATTACAGAATGGGCACAAGGAGAAATAACCTGCAATATGGCTGTTGCTGTGATAGTCTACAGTTATAACTAAGACAGGATATTTATGTGTAATGTCTTGGTTTCTTTGTTTTTAGAAAGAAACAGGCTGATTTCAGGCAAACATATGCTCTTTGGAATATATATGAAGTATAACAGATATTTTTTGGTTTTTATATTTTTCATAATTTTAATCAACCAGCCCAATACACAGTTGGTAGGTTGACAATCCATTGAAGTCAGTATCTGTATCAGGTATTATTTGAGGTTTTAGAATCACCGAGGAACTAGATTTTCCCATATTTAATTCAGGTTTTTCATTCTTTCAGTAATTCGGAATAGAGTTTTGTATTCTGACATTGTAATTTCTGTTTGTTCATCATCTTTGTTTCATGCTGTCATTCAGTAGAACAGTAAATGAAAAGTAATGTATCATTTTAGTTACTGGAATAGAATTTTCTTAAAATGTCACTCTTAAGTTACTTATTTTCAGAAGCTTTGCATCAGCCTTTTGAAATACTATGTTTTACCTTTTTGTCCAAGTGATGTTTGTTCTGTGCATCCATCTACTACAGCTCAGGTATAGTGGCTGTTTTAAGCTGAAGTGCTGATTTCATTGTCATCTAGCTAGTATGGATACAAAGAGAGAATATAGTTTTCTCCTAGTAATCTCTTGGTACTCTGTGGTCTGTGCATAATACACAGTTAATGGAGACAGTATTAAGGTGTCGTGACAGCATTAGATACCGTAGTAGTATACTGTCTTATGTTCCTTGAATCTAAAAAGAAACCGGGATATACTGATCCTCTTAAGCTATAGAATTGAAATCCTGAAAAAGATGTTTTTATGTAATTTGTTTTAATAGACTTTGTAAGCTCAAGGGGACCACCGACACTGCAAGATTATGATGTTACCTTGCCAAGCTGCTTACCAGAAAAAGCTGCAGAATTTTCCTTGAGCAGTTTGCAAGCAGACTTTTTTTCAGAAGAGAAAAGGAACATTTGGTACAGGTGTTGAGTTTTACAGAGGCAATGATCCAGGTGGATTATATGTTACCAAGTTGTTTGGGATTTTTTCTCTGGTTGTTCTGCTTTTTATCCCCTTCACATTGACATATAGAAATATTAGGCTGTTATACAGCTCTGGAGGTACTTTGTGAAGTACTTATTTAGTAAAAAATGATGTTACCAAACCAAGTTTGTCCAAATACGTAGTAATTCTAGGCATAGAAAGAAGTATATATGTAAGATAGGTTTACAATTTTAGGTAAAAATTAAGTTATTTATGAAGTAATTTCAGATTGCTTTTGTCTTCTTACTGTTGCTTTTTACTGCAATCTGCAAGCATGATGGAATCCTAAGGAATTTACGGTCATGTTCAAAAAAAAAGAAAAGCAACCTTCACATGAGTAAAGCACGAGTGCAGGAGTATGACCTGTGTTTGTCAGATTTTGCAGAAGCAGCCTGCTAGGTAGCACATCCTCTACTAAATGCAATATTATTACTTTCTCAAATCCAAGTTTTCAAACTGAAGTAGAAAATGTTGAAGCTGACGTGCTTCAGTCAGATCAGTCTTTCTCTGGCTGGAAAGTGAAAAGTTTCCCATCTTCTCCTGAAGATCCTCATGCTTCTTGGGAAAGGCAGTGAGGTGGAACTTGGTGATGGGAAAGAGGAGAATCCAAACAAAGAGTGCCAATGGTTTTCTTTCTCCTGTTTAACTGTGGATAGCTTTAGCTTTGCGTGTGTGTGTGTGTGTCTAAAAGGTGTAGATTTTTTTTTATTTTTATGCTTTTTTAATTCTGAATCTAAGCTTTACCAAAAAAAAAATTTGTAAGCATAGGTTAGGTAAAGATGTGGAGAGCCATTGAGAGAATTGTCTTGAGGAAGAGAAATAATTGGCTCCAAGAAGTTTCACAGTTACTGTGTTTATATAACTTCCTGGGGGAAAAAAATGAAATAAAATTAATTACATAACTAGCTATGAAATAGTGAGAATATTATTTTTACTTAAAACCTCACAAATTTAGAACATTTGTTTACTTTCTTGGTGAAACTTGAATGTTTGTTCAATGGAAGAGCATTTTCACAACTTTGTAGAGATCACAGAAGCAATTTGGTAGTTGTACAGATGTTATAGGTGTTGTTCAGTGGTTTTATGGTGGGTGCGAGTCTTCAAACAGACTGAAATCTTCAGTTAAAGTACATTTGAGGGAAAGTCAGGACTGGAATTAAGTTCTTGATCCCAAATACAAAAGCACGAGTTCTTTGAAAACTGCAACTCTGGTGTTTTTGTATTAAATAAATAATATACATCTTCAACCCACTGAAGGTCTCCTTTGTGAGGAGTGCCTTGCTTCACATCTCTAGCTGAGCAGCGTGTGGTGAGCAAAGTGCTGTCTGGTGGAAAGCTCATACCCACAATCCACTTGACACCTGATGCAGCTTGCACGCATCACCAGGAGCATCCTCCCCTCACACTGACCCAACGTCCTTTCCTGCTGCAACATGCTGCACGCAAACTGCTCCACGCAGATTATCAGATTTGTGACTGAAATATGTCTTGCTGTCCAACGGAAATAATTCTTCTTTACGAGGCTCTTCTGAATTTTTAAAACTGGTGGCTTCTGTTATTTTATCACTTCATCTCCCCCTGGTTTTTTTTGGTTTTTTTTTTGTTTCCAGTGTGTAAGTACACATGTCACATACAAAGGTGTATTGGGATTTTTGTGGGAGGATATCAAAACTTCTATGTACCTTCATAAGAAAGCATTCAAAGAGCCTGTGAGCAGATACTGGAGATAATTAGGAACTAGCTGGAACTGCTGCAGGCTTGAGGGATGTTTGCAGGCTGCAGAAGGTTCCTATGGGAAGGAAATTGCTCTGTAATTACAGGCAAGGTCAGTGCAGTCAGTTCAATGGAAAAGAGATGGTAAGAGCTGGGGCTCCCTCCCTTGAAGATCTTTGAATGTCATTAATGAGACACAGTTGTTTCCACTGTTTAAGTAAATGGTCCCATGAAGTATACGTTATGTGTTCTCTGTGCTGTGATTGCAGCCATTTCTTGAGAGAGAAGATTCACACTTGTAAGTGAAGGGAGTTTCTTGGTCACACTGCACATGTTTTAACCTCTGAAGATTTTGAATGTGTGTTTCAGTGGTGTAAATCTCCAGGTTATGTAAAAGGCTAATACGTGTTATTTTCTGAAACAGGTCTTTCAACATCTGTCCAAAGTATTTCAACCCACTTCAATTTACTTGAAAATGACGCATATTTTTGTGGTTGATGAGTAGCCTTGGCTCCAGGACATTGTGGTAGCCATCTTAAATTCATCCTCAAGAGACAAACTTTGCTTCCCTCCCTTCTGAGAGCAAACCCTTGAGTTCAGAAATATTCTGTGCCCAAACTTCGTCATCAAAAACCTTCAAGTGGTAATACTAGTTGCAAGTACTACTCCCTTCTGTTTCTCACATGTGCTGTTCAGCTCCAGCTTCTCCATTTTGACAGCGTAGCTGACCGTAGGACCACGCTGGAACTGTGTTGGGGATTGATTCAACTTTGAACTGTGCTCAAAAGCTTTTTCTATCTGAAATCTAGGCTGCTGTGGTGCCATAACTCCCCATCTACTTTCTTAAATTGGCAGTAGTGCTGCTGCATGTGCCATGGTGAGCTCACGACGGAAATTTGAAGCTCCCTTAGAATCAGTTGTTCTTTTTGAAGGGTAAGTTTTTTGTCAGGATCAGCTTCCTGAACTGCACTTTTGAAAGAGTGCTGGTGCTTGTGTTAGGAGGGGCTGAGGGGTATGGCTTGTCCCCAGGCAAGCTGAGAGTGCATCTTAATCTAGCAAACCAGATCTGTATTGGTTAAGCTGTTGTGAATCTTCATTTCTGAAATTTCTAATGGGACCATTTGTCTGATGTAGTCCAGGGTGTAGCACTTGAATGATCATCCTGGTGTGAGTGGCTTGGTGTGCCATGCTAGGGTTTGAGAAAGAAGTGATCAGAGCTGCAGGAGAAGTGTCTTCTGTTTGTCTTACAGCTAAATGTGTTGTATTGTGAGGTCTAGCCTTTTCTGTTTTGCTTCCCTGTCACATGAGCATGACAAATTTAGCATTATTTGACTCAGAAATTTCCCATGAGCATGTCTGAGCAGTGACTGAGTAAAGGGACTTTAAGCAATTCTTTCACAAGTGGATATAGTATTTATTCACCTGAAGTACATAGTTGCTTAAGCAAGTTTTTTTAAAAAAAACAAACCAAACCCACACCTAAGTTAGGTATTCTCTTTCTTGCATGTTTTGGTAGGTTCTGTTAGCTCAATTTTCCTTAATTTTGGGGCTGAGTCTGTTCTGCAGTGCTTTTACCTTTTCTAGCTTCTTTTCCCTATGAACAGTATTTCCGTTTACCTCATTTCCTCCATAGGGAGGGTTTTAACACTTTACTGTATTTCATATCTTTAGGCCTCCACCTTTTGCTGAATGTGTATAAATTTGGCAACTCAAAATTAATAGCTTGTAACAGTTTGCTTAAGGACCCCTTGTGTTATTCTTGAAAATACTTTTCCTGAAGGCATTTTAAAATTTGTTTCTTGGTCATTCTTCCTACTTGTATTTTTAAATTTAACTCCCATTCAATCTGATGGTATAGCATCAGACATTGAAGGTGGAGTATATATAACAGTCCTAGAAATAATACAAATATGTCCCTTATTTTTCATATAAGACAGCTTATATATGAAGATCTTGCACTTTTTAAGAAATGTATACAATGTCATATATTGCCTTCTCCCCTATTACAAGATCCCAGGAGGATCATTCAGCACATCAGAAATGCTGATCAGCTACTACTGTTTTTTATTTTCACCTCTCTGAGAGTGTAATTTTGTGGAGGGGATGTTTGTAAGTTTGTTGATATATTGCATTGAAATAAATTTTGTCAATATGCACAATGAATGTCTGCTGAACAGCCACTAATACAAGCTTTGCTTCTCTCAATATGCCAACAAGTATATTTTCTGATAGTTTTATTTGCTTGATGATATATAGGTGCATATAATTACAATGTCTGTGTTAATGGGCTGGCAGTTGTTCCTGTTCCTGCTGTTGCTCCTGTTTCTGTGCAGTACTGCTGGGGTTACAGATTTCATCTCTGATTAGCATGACTGACAGTCTTGCCCAGGCCACGCAGCTGTCCACGAGTAGGGCAAGAGGATCTAGAATTACCCAAGGACAAACATGGTGGAGAGAAAAGCATGTAAGAACAAACAGAACAGAATCAAATCTTTTTTTTTTTCCTTTCTAGTCTTCCTTCATTCTTCTAGGAGTGAAGAACAGTTTTAAAACCACTAGTTAGTTTATTGGTGTTGGTTTAGAATCGTGTCCTCCAAATTAATTTTGTATTGTTGTACAGTATGAAAGAACGATGTTAACCTCAATGACTTATACCACAGTGGAAGAATAATGAGATATAATAATAAAGATAATGAGAAAGATAAAAGATAATGAGAAGAGATGAGTGAAAGAAGAGGAAAATCAGTACTTATTCAGGTCAAAATTATGTTTTCTCCCTATGAAATTGGCCCTTTTTAATGGAAAAATAATTGTTTTACCTCCGAACCAGTTACCTTTTCTCATATGTACTTCAGCCTTTTAGGAATTGAGTAATTAATTTCATTAAATAATTTTCTTTCTTTTGGAGAGGATTGTTTAATAATTTCTGTTACTTTATAAATTGAACTAAATAAACAACAGTGTATCATCTTGCCTGCTTCTAGCTCTACTATTTAGCCTGTAATGTAGTGACTGTATTACAGAATGTTCCAGTTTTGTGGTATAGTGTTCAGCAGTAACCTTGAAGGCTACTCCCATATTCACGATTTGATGGCTAGTGGGATCATCTGCCATGAGCTTGTGCAGAACCAGTTGAGGTCTGATCCTTCAGAGCAAAATGGCAATTTGTGGTCTCACATTTTTTTGAATCTTTATCAATACTGGTGTATTTTTTTTCCTCCTGTGAAAGAGGGACTGTGAAGAGGGAAAACGGCAGATCCCTTTGACCTCATGCAAGCTTGACAGGAAGGAAATCTGGTTAGGCTGAAAAATCCTGAAATTTTGTAGCCCGACTTTTCAAAGGCTCTGTAGCTTCTGTTTTTTTCCATAAGATGTTTGGGCAGTGAGAATTAAAAAATGCAGGCTGTGAGTCCTTTTTTGGATTTTTTTTTTTTTTTTAGGTGATAATTTAGAAATAGCGTGTACTCACCTGAATTTTACTTCTCTGCTTTCCTTCCCCTCCCAGTCTCCTTTTATCCTCACCTTCAGATACTCTGCTCTGGAGCCTTGAAGAGTGGGGTTTTGAATAAACATAAAATGCTGAAGAGCTTGCTGCAGTATTGGTACACTTGGCTGTGCGTGACTTCTTTCTGTCAGCAAAGGAGGCAGCACCTCAATGAAAGATGCATGAGAACAAGCAAATATTTTTCTGGTTGTCCAACTGTGGCTTAACACACTTTTGTATAAGTTAATGGAAACAGTTAGGAGATAAAAATGACAAGTTAAATATTGACACTAAAATATGAGAGCCATTGTTAGTAAGGTATTTTTAAAAAATTAGTACCTAAATTTATTTCTATAATGTGCAAACACAACTTGTTGCTGGTTTTGCATTCAAGAAGAGTATGCTTTCAAAGCAAAATGAAATAAAATACTTGTTAATGCTTCTTCGCTGTGTCATAGGTCTAATATGGTTTTGTCTCATTAGGTGTCTGTACTTAAGAAATGTTTTATATCAGTGGGCTTAGACTCAAAACACTGTTAGAGGATGAATTCAAGTAGCATGACCCTTTTTAAAAGGAAAATCCAGAGCAAAGATATTTTCCGCTACCCCTTAAGTGAGAGTAAAAGTAGGTAACTGCAATTTGTCGATATTTAATCTCCTAGTAGTGCTAGAAATAATTTACCAGCAAAACTAAATATTTTTTTGGAATCTTGTGTACTTCTATGTACTTCAGGCCTCTTGCCCTGCTCTGGAAGAAAAGATGCGTAAAGTTTGGTTATAAAAAATCTGTGGTTTAAAATTTAGTTCGGATTTAGTTTCATCTGGAGGGCCAAGCTGTCTTTATAAGGGGAGCACAAACTGAGTTCAGACTTAGTGGTAAGATCATACAAGTAACACCCAGCTCTTCTATAATGCTTTTTATCCTTGGCCCTTACACATGCTTTTCAGTAGAGATAGTAGCCCTGGCGTTTCATGATGGGGAAAAAGAAGGCAAAAAACTTGGTTTAAACATGTGAAAAAGAGCAGAATTGTGGGACTGCTCTAATGGCAGAAGAGGGGGGGGCATCTGAATTAGTTATTGATTTTCTTGAGGGAAGACTAGCATCTGAATATTTGAATTAGGTTATTTCTTAGGGATGGAAATGAAGGAGAGGGGAATGAAAGGAACTGTATCTTAATATGTAATATATGTGATGTTAATTCAGCCTGTCTTTTGAGTGTTTGATACTACAGCCTTTAAAGTGTTTTCTGTCCTGTGAACTGAATATAAGTACAACGTAAAGAAAGCATTGACCCTCAGTAATTTAAAGGTACGATATTCTCATAGGGTGTATTGTGGGAGGGCTATCTGAGTAATGACAGACTTTATTTCTTTTGTTGTTATTTTAGATTTTCATCTTTCCCTGTCCAGCATTCCTAATACAGTTAGTGTATTTTTAAGAGGAGACGCCTTTGGTTTGTCTAATCTTGAAAGTGATGGTAAATGGGACTCGGATGAGGAAAAGTTATTGGCCAAGATGCTGAAGAGTCCTTTTTTCAAACTTGCAGTGAATCAGGACAGAACTTGCGTACAGATTTTGTGCAAAGCCACTACATCTAGAGTTGTCTGTATTTTAAAATCAACTTGTAAAGTCATGGCACAGTTCAAACAGTTCTGTTTGAGGCTTACCTTATGCTGTTGGAACTGATGTTTCAGAGACTTTGTTTTCTCAGTTAAACAGGTTTTTTTGTTTCTCTATAGGATTACTTGTATTATAGGATCACTTGTATTATAATATGCATGCCTCTAATATAAAATATATAAAATATTCAATGCAGATATTTGTTAGGAAAACCCCAGTGGGTCTGGAAAGAATAATGCTGATTCTTGGAAGGATTAAGTTTGCTTACGGCATAAGTGCAGAAATTCTTCAAACCATTGTCTTGTGAAAGTTTTTCTGAATTTTCCTTTATATGAACTTTTTTTAAGTAATGGAGAAGCATCATAAATCTGCAAAGTCTAGACAACATTTCTCATAACTTGATCATACTATGATGAAAAAAAATTAGTAACACCCATTATTTTTAAATCTTCAGTTGTAATGCTGAAAAGTTCCAGTAGTGACTCACCATGCTCACAGATAGCTGATAAGCGTCCTAGCCAAACAATATTCTAAACCACTTTATGACCTTGCCTTTCTATCTATAAATTGGTTTTCTTATATTTTTCTCTTTTTAAAAAATTGTTATTGGTACATCTATGCTAGACTGGAAAAAAATGGTTAATGACTCGAAATGTGAGGTTAGTATAGTGCCTTAGGTAGACAAGACCATTTTTACAGCTCTGATGAATGCTGTGAATGCTACTCTTAATTTAAATGAGCTCTCTTTAGTAACTTTACAGATGCAATAGCTGTGCAGTTATGTGCACTTCAGATACAACTTCTGAATACCCTGGACAGCCTTTTGCTTGGTCTTTTCTGCTTCATTTATGCTCTTCTGGATGTAACTGACTTTGGGGAATTTTTCCCCCTTTTTCAGATGGAGACTTCTGCAGGATTTGAGTAGACTTTAAAATTAATCTGTATTGGTTCAAACTTCTAAGCTTTGATTTTGGAGTACCCTAGATCTCTTTAAAGCAGTAATTTAAGCCCCAGAGGAATCTTCTCAGTCTCCTTTGAGACTGAGAAGTTTAGCACTCTACTTTCATGGTTTGGGGATCTTTCATATGAAGAAAGTCTGAGAGAGCTGGGACTGTTCGGCCTGGTGAAGAAAAGTCTTGGGGAGATCTCTTCAATGTGCATGAACACTTAATGGGATGGAATGAAGTCATGAGAGAGCCAAGCGCTTTCCTGTAGTACCCAGTGACAGGACTAGAGGCAATGGGCACAAACCGAACCACAGAAGGTTCCCTCTGAACATCAGGAAGCACTTCTGTGAGGATGACCAAGCACTGGCAAAAGTTGCCCAGAGAGGTTGTGGAGTCTCCATCCATGGGAGAGATTCAAAAGCTGCCTGGATACAGTCCTGGGCAACTGGCTGTAGGTGACCCTGTGTGAACAAGGTGGTTGGACCAGGTCCCTTCCAACCTCAGCCATTCTGTGATTCTGTTTGTGTGCCTTTGGAGTCTAACTCTGTGTTCCATCACTGAGACCTCCTTTCCCT
>NW_010406838.1:48453-50178 GCF_000710305.1 Buceros rhinoceros silvestris | reverse complement strand
TACCTTCACTCAAAAGTTGTGAAATTTGTGTTGATGAGTTTCCCAGTGACTGTGCCCAGAAAAACAGTTCCTTTCTTTTTTTTTCCCCCCTAATGGATCCTTCCTGGATACATTTATTTAGTTATGCATGCCAGCTATTAGAAGTTTTGGGAGCTTGCAAGATGAAAAAGAAAATTTTGTGGTTCATATTTGTGTATGTGTCAAATACATATGTGGGTGTATTTGAATAATGCATGTATCTAGATACAGTAGCTATTTCCAATATAGTAATCAAAGCATTTTGATTAAGGATTTCGTAACAGTAGTCCTTGTATCTTTAAGTTGTTCTGTGGCTTATTCACTTTTATTTTTCTTTTTGTGTGTGTGTGTTTGTGCTTCGTCTTGCAGAGCTGGAAGAATCCAGGGATTTCAAGCTTTGAATGACGGATGTCTTACAAGATTACCACAGCTAAACTGAAAAGGCAGATGCAGCTCCAAGTACCAGATTGAGTGAGCTGGTGTGTGCACTGCATGTACATGAAAACTCACTTGTTTTTGTCATCACATAGACTTACTCTTACATATTCCTGAGAGCTTTGCAATTGATGAAAATTTATTTGAGGACCAGATGGAGCACGTTTACAGCACAGGAATCAGTAACCCATGGAAAAACGCCTGTCAGTAATGTTCAACTTCCCACATGGTCTTCACGGGTGAAAAAAGTTTGCAAGAAGAGGAAGAAAAAACACTCTCTGCACAGAAAAAGCCTAATAAATACCTCCACGATCTAAATCAGTAGCTGTGAGGCAAACGGAAGAATACAGAGGGTAGAGGAAACTAATTTTGTTATTGCAGAGGAATAATGTATGGTCTTTGGCACGTTTTGCTTTGGGCTTAATACATTGTGAATGGACTAATAAATCGTGGCCATATGTTCAGTAATGATGACTGGAAGTAAATAAGTTGAGGAACTATGGGACAAGTCTGGGCATTGAACTGAGCAAACCTCGTTGTCCTTCTTGAGTTAACCAGGTCATCAAACTTGCATATTCTTTCTCCCTCTTCTTTTTCCTCTTTTCACTTAGTGTGATATAAATACTAATTAATTGAGCTCATAAATGTTGTTCAAATAAAACGATTGGAATACTTCATATGTTTCCTTCTTGTACAGCTGCAAATGTTGTGTCTGGAACTATGAATCTGTGCCGTAGACAAGCATCAAGAAGGAAAGATCTGATTAATCAAGCAAGGAGAATACCTAGAGAAATAGCGAACCAAGGAAGTCAGATTTTTTAATGCTGCTTCTCTTTCTTTTTTTAATTGACGATATTCCTTCCTTCCTTGAATTCTGGAAGATTTTGAAAGAGTGCTTACTTGATGTGCTTTAATTCTGGCAATTTGTTTTTTACGGTAGGATGAAAAGTCTGTGATTCCTTGTAGCAGAAAAAAAGGAAAAGTAAAGGAAAAACAGCTTGACTTTTTAGCCTGTTTCAGAGGAGAGAGAACTTCATGGTTCACCTGAGGCAAACTTACCTGCTTTGAAAGCTAAAAGCTTTAAAGCATTTTTGATTCTGCTCTAAATGAAGAGGGTTTTTTTCTTTCATTCGTGTGTGGCAGCAAAAAGTGGGAAAGCAGGCAAGATAGCACGATAAACAGTTCAGGCTGTGTTGGGTCTCTGGTGGAAAAAAAGTGCTGCAATGAAAATTGGATTGGCTTTGGATTGCAAAAACTTTTGAATCCAAGGAG
>NW_010406838.1:45574-48372 GCF_000710305.1 Buceros rhinoceros silvestris | reverse complement strand
GTTGGATGGGCTTGGGATGTCAAAAACTTTTGAATCCAAGGAGCGGGTCAGTACCAAGAGGGATTTCCCAACTGGCCTGGCACACCAGTGCCTGCTCAAGTTCGGGTCTGTTGTTTCGCACGATTGTGTGCCTTTTTTTCCCTTTATGCAATCTCTTTCAGCTTTAGCAGCAGAAATACATCAGATGGAAAAGATATGCCAGAGGGCAGCTTGGAAAAGATGAATGTCATATATATACATATATATGTATGTGCGTGTGTATAAATTTCTGCAACTGAACTTTTGAAGAAAATCTGACTGGAGGAAATCTTAAAAGCCTTAAGTTACTTGAAACCTACACATTTGCAACTCTTTGTCTCTGGAATTGCATTACGCTAAACTGGAATCTCAGGCTGTATAAAGATTATATCAAGTTGAGCAAAAAGATGACTTAACCATTTCTTGAGCGCCTCTTATGAAGTAGCTGTTTCTCCAAAGGATAAGTGCACCCTCACTCTACAGACTCAAAAACAAAAATGAACCTGAATTTTTTTTTAAGTGTTACTTTTTCTTACCCAACTGCCATCATCTTTTATAAAGGAATTTTTCACTATGCATTTGGTGGATATTTATAAACACTGACCCCATCCTCCTCCCTTTCAATGATCTATCCCAGGTCAGTCTTATCAATAAAAAAAAAAAATTGATTTAAATTTTGTGCACTAGACATATTACTTTCTTATGTCAAAAAATAAAATATTTAAAAAGCATGTATGCAGCAGTGGAACATGGGCCTGTTCTTTGCAGCGATTCCAACATCCTCTGCCTCTCCTGGAAAGGGAGAGTCCCCAAAAGCGAGAAGGAGAAACCGGTGTGCAGGAGGCGGTACTATGAGGAAGGCTGGTTGGCAACAGGCAATGGCAGAGGAGTTGTAGGCGTCACTTTTACTTCCAGCCATTGCAGGAGGGACCGAAACACCCCTCAGAGAATCAACTTCAATTTGAGGGGCCACAACAGCGAGGTAAGCAAAATGTGTGTGTTAACACTTTAAAGGAAACAATAGCAATCTTTCTTGGTAGTATTTCTGCTTGCTGTAATCCAAATGTGATTGCCATCTGTTGGAGGCTTTCTAGTAAATTCAAGTGCTTGAGGCTGATGGTGGGGAGTTTCACTGGAAACAGGTCTGGTTTCGGTTTGGCCTATTTTCTCCTTTGATCCCCAGTGCCTCCCAGTTTCCAGGAAATTCAATAAACGTGTGTTAAGGGAGCTAAGAGTTGTGATAGTTGCCTGCTTTTATATGATATTAAAGTCTGGCTGGGAAAACGAATGGAAAAGCGGAGGAGTGGGCGAGGAGCTTGGTTGCAGTCTGCTTGTTCTTCGGAAGCTGCAAACTGGAATGGCCTGTGGCAGGGGATAGCTGTCATCTCTAGAAAAACTTAGAGTTTTGTTAGAAAAAGGGGCAAGTGGGACTTCTCAGAAAAATGCTAAGATGCCCTGCAGTAAAATGCTGTAATTTCAGAGTGCAAGGCATTGCCCTGACTACAATGATACAAAAACTTTTCAATTTACTTTTTCTGAAAGGTTTAAATCTGTTGGTAAAAACTGGTATTTCAGCTGTACTTTATCATCTTCCTGGCACCCATCTCTTTCTCTGCATAGTGCTTCATGCGTGATGATGACTGGTAGCATATAGAGTGGCTTGGACAGGCGTGAGGATTTTGTTTGTGCTTTTTAGGCTGTGTTTGGATGTGCTCTTTGAAAAGAATCTGTTCAAAGAGGGTGGAATGACATTGTATGTACTGAAATTAAAACCAAAGATACAATATGGGTTTTTTTGTGCTTCTTACTTGTTGGACTGAAATATGTTGCCCTTTTGACATAAGCTGTACCAACAATTTAGAGGTGAATGGTTTTGGTTCTTAACATTAATAACAATCCTCTTTTAAAGGAAAAAAGAGAGTAAGGAATAAATATTTAGTCTTAAGTAATTGCTTCCACAGACTTTGTGTATGTGCAGATGTGTGAGTGTATCGTAAATTATATAGACTTCTATATTTATAGGTGAGAGGCAGATGCATATATTGGTATTAGGTTCATTCAAAAAATTACAGCCACCTTTTCTCAAAGGGAAAAATAATGATTGATCCAGCATTTTGTTCTGAACCTTTTCTAGTTTCAGTTGCAAATTGCATTTTATTTTTGCAATGATTCGATAATCACTTTTCATTTCTTGGTATTTTCTTCTCTAACTTTTCTGTCAATTTGGACACCTCTTTTTCACCTTTTGCATAGTGTGTCTTGGAGACAGTGGAGTAAGTGCTGTTTATGAGAATGTGGAAATACAGGAGACTAGGTTTAAGTGTGTGCCAGTTAAGTGGAGAGGATGCTGTTGTGCACGCTGCCTTTGGTTTTGGCTAGTTTCGCTTTGTTTACTCAGTTCGATTCTCTTTCTGGGTCACTGTATTGTTGCTGTGTGGTTTGAGCTGTGCTCTTTGCGCATCTGTTCACCTAACAGTGATTGGCGTGACAGAGACTTTCAGAGGAAAAGGAAAACATTCTATTTGAATATTTATTTTTTTATTTGGGCACTTAAAATGTGCTGGGTGAAGCTTGTCATTAATAAAGGATTGTTTTACTGTAAATAGTGTTCCTGATAGTAGAAAAAGTGTCGATGACCACAACAGAGACTGCCAATTCACGTCTTTGTGTGGTACTACAAAACTGGTATGGTGGGGTCGAACTGAAGGAAGAAGAGAAGCAGCTTTTTAGTGCGGTTCGCTCTCTGTGGTGAGTCTGTAGCTGCCATCAGATATTCCTGC
>NW_010406838.1:34568-45492 GCF_000710305.1 Buceros rhinoceros silvestris | reverse complement strand
TTCCTGCTGGTATGGTTATTTGAGCATCGGTGTAGATCAGAGTTTGTCCTTACAAGATAACGTGTTATACATCACTCTTGACTGGGCTTACGGAATGTAATCCTTTTATAGAATTCTACTAATTTTGATAGGAATGACACTGATACAGGATTTGTTAGTCGTTAAAGGTATATAGTTGAATGGGCAGCAAGATTTTTTTTTTCTTCTAAATCTGCGTGCTGAAAGATTCTTCAAAAGAAAGAAAATGCGGAACACACAGCTTATTGCTAATATTTGCATGAGAAGTAGCAAATGTTTTGTTTTCCCATTCTCATGTTAAAAAGAAGTCAATAACAACATTGTCTATTCTGTGTACTACATTATGCAATAGAAAATGCTTAGTTTGCAAGCGCATCCTGGTATGTGTCTGATGAAAGCTATGTTTGTTATACAGAATGTGCCCAAAGGTTTATGACTGGCTTAAAACTTTAGAGCGTGTGTGTGTTTCACTGACCAGTTCTAGGAGTGTATTGTATTGTCTTGTTCCCCGAAATGGGATTTACACCTTAATGTATTTTTCTCTGGGATAAAGCTAAGGCGACAAGTCAAGTTTATTCCTTTTCTGACTTACATTGCTGCTTCAATATTAATATGCATCAATTATAAAGTGTGAAATACTGTAATGAACAGAGTGGAAGAGGGAAAATACAGAAGCTGAGTGCTTTCCATTTGGGGTATAATTAGCAATATGCTGTGGGGAGAGCAGTACATTGTATTTCAGTTTTAAGGTGAAAAACTGGAGAAGGTGATGTGAATGCTGTGCTTTTGGAAGAACGTGAGACTTTTTAAGTGGGTCATGAAGGTGGATGCTAGTGATGTATTTTTGTGATGTTATTATGATTGCTGAAGAAATTCACTGAAATCTTTTGGTACACAGCTCCTCTTTGACTGTAATAGCCAGCCTACAGCATATTAGAACAGCTAAGAATGAAGAACTCCCAGGACTGAATTACTGACACACATACTGCAGTGGTGGACTTGCGTGACTCATCACATTGAACAATAATTGAGAATGAAATGCTTTGTAGCATGAGCCATGCTAGTGTTTTTACAATTGCTTCAAGGTTGTTATTTAGAGTTTGTAACTAGGAAGTGACCGTCATATTATTTTAATTAACAACGTCATTTTTGGGTAGTTTCTAAGGAGAGCTACAGGGATTAAAATAAGCATGTTCCATTTATTTTGTTGCAAGAGGTGAAAATACTGCATTTTGTGATAGTTTTTTTTTTTTAACTTTGGCATTGCATTTACAGTCCTGAATCTCATTTACAGAAGTCTCAGCATTCTAAAAAGGAAAATTTAAATGGGTACACATCAAAGACAGAAGCAATTCTGATGCAGAAGGAAAGGGAAAATGTGTGTTGTGCAGCAGTTGTGCAGCTACGATGTGTTTCACGTGTTGTAGGAACACCTTGCATCTCCGAGGTGTCTTTGTATGGGTAGGTGGTACACGGAGTAGATGTGAATGACTGCAGAGACTCATGGTTCAGTTTGGCTTTGAAGCATTTTCCTTGATCTGGGAGAATGAACTGGTGGAGGCTGGCGTTTGGTGGGTGTCTCAAGTCTGGCAGAAAGGTTGGAGTTCTGGCAGGAAGATGTGCCATTTTACCACAATGTGTGAACTAGCAGCTGGGGAGCAGAGATGCAGTGGTCTAAAATACCTTCCCCTCCCCTGCATGTTTAAGTGCAATGCTGTGCAGAAAATAAAGAGTGAAATTTAGAAGTTCTCGGTTTTGACCTGACCTGTCTTTCCTTGGCTGCACTGGGAAATAGTATTAGAAAAGTAATTGAGGACATTCCTTCTATGACTCTTATTATTTCTGTGATAAATTCAGGATTAAATGAAAAACATCTGGTCACTTCAGCAAGGACAGGGTTTTACCCAGTGTGACTAGTAAGCTCTGGAGCGTGCCAGGCTGAATATCTTTTTTCATGATACAATGGAGACACGGGCTTTCAGCTTCTGGTCCATCCTGAGGTTTCTGGGGAGAGATTTTTCAAGGGGATCTGTGAAAGAAAATTAGAAAAAGCCCAACCTTATCCTCAGTGTGTTTCAATTAGCCTTACAGGCATTTTCCCTTCCAATGAAATGTATACAAGAAGTGTGCAAATAAAACTGGTTGGATGGTGCTGCTGTAGGTATTTCTTTTAATGGGTTCTGTTGTGTCTAGTGTATTAAGATGGTAACAGCTCAATGGAACTTAATGTTTCTTAAATTACAAGTGTTAAAAAAATCTTTTGCAGATGTGTATTTTCTTTTCACTGTGCTAACTAAAAAGATATATTTAATAGATTCAGTATGCTAATTGCTGGACTGAAGTATTGAAAAGTAGTGCAAAAATATGCAAATTTGGATGGCGTGAATTAAGTAACATACTGAATACGTTATTAAGTATGTGTAACTTTTTTTCTGTGAACATAAAGCAAACTGCTCATCTATTTACATTTGACATTATTTGATGTGTCCTAAGTGCATGAATTCAGCTGCAAAAACCACCCTGGTTTGGTTAGCACAGGATTTAGAAGCAGATAGGGATGTAAATATCTCTCAGCTGGACTGTCAATTGGATTATTTTTAGTTACATCTTTTCAAAGGAATGCTGTCCTTTAAAAATATTCAATAAATGGTGCTTTTCATACTTCATTAGTTATAGAAATATTTGCACAGTTCTTGATTTTGTTTTGGAGTGGAAGGAGGTTACAAATAATTTTTCTTGTTTTAAGAAAGCTTTTCTTTATTCAGTCCACCTTTTTGGGCTTGTATGTGAAAGTTCTGAGCAATTCTGGCAGAGCAGATTCTTTCTATTGATTGTACAGGAAATGAATTTAAAAAATCCCAAACAAAGCTTTTCAGTAGTGTTTCTTGGTTTGTAGCGTCACTAGTAAGAATATAGGAATATAGACAAGTTTTTTTTTAAACTTGTCTGTTTTAATTGTAACTGGCTTTTGAACCTTAAGTGTGTTTTTTGTTTTGATTCCTGGACAGAAAAAATGAGTCAGCGTGTGAGTCTTGACAGCATGGGTACCTTGTATCAATTGTTGCCTTCAGACATGGCTGGAACTTCTGTTGCTAGTGAACGCTTAAGAAATCTGGAAGTAGAGTGATACCATAATGATGCCTTTTGGCTATAGAAGCCTCAGTGGTACAAGACACGCACTGATGTAAACTGCAGTGGTCCTGCAGATCTTCTCTCCTGCTTTTCTGTCACTGCACACAGAAGAAGGCTTGTCAGCAGATATATCTTTTTGTGAAAGCAAGCTCGTGTAATTGGAAAAGACAGACAAGCTTTTGGGCATACAGGGTTCTGAAGAAGGACTTGTATTTCTGAAAGCTTGCCTTGTTTTTATAACTTTGCTAGCTGATACAGTGCTAAATCTGTCTGCGAGCCATGCCCTTCCTCTGTTCTTAAACTATTATGGCTACAGAGAAATAGTACTGCAGAGAGAGGGGCAGAATTAGTACTTCTGTGGGAAGTGGCTTGTAGGAGTATAGATCCTGTGCCTGACTGGGTTGGCTCTCTTAAATTTGTATTGTGACTAGTATTCCCAGGCTTTTCTGACTACTTATTTTCAGAAAGGACAAACAGATTGGGATTTCATGCAGGCTCCTTATTATAACTTGTTCAACTGTCTGCTCTGCACTCAGTGTGGGTGCTTGAGTGCTTTAGTATCTTAAAACAAGTATTAAAAGAGCCAAAATGCACTTTAAACCTCTTTTGTTAGTCTTTTTCTTACCAATCTTTTCAACTTTTGATGAAGTTTAAATATAGTCTGTAGCATGCAAGAATTGTCTTTCACAGCCTTCTCTTAAGAGAATTAGCGAAGAAAATAAATGGAGCAGGAAGTTGGAAGGGATTGGTTCTCTTCCCTTAAGTGGCAAGTAGCAGTCCTGCTGCTTCCTATTTCTGTGCCCTGTATCAGTTTGCAGTCCCCAGCAACTGGCCCAAAACTGTACTGGTACACCTTCTGTGGAGTTTGTTCACTCTGAGAAGCGTGACCACCTTCAATGTGTCTTATCTTTTCTTTGTGATACTGTTTTTTTCCAGCCACACTCAGCTTTTACTTTCACAAATATTTGGCCCTTCCTGTCTGTCTCTCTCTCTCAATAGCCTCAGAATCCCAGCCTCTCTGTGAGCTCTCAAATTTGGGAGGCTGGGGGAGAAGGGGGTTGCTGCTCAGTGCCCTCTCCTCTTACTAAGGTACAGGATTATATTTGTTCTCACGCAGTCATGTGTCTCCTAAGCATGCCATCCAGTATTGCTACAACTGTAGCTGAGTAATGAGCACTGGTGATGCTGCACTGTTGTGCTTCTTGGAAGCTGCTGTTGTAGGTGGTGCATACACAGTGTATTTCCTGCAAAGGACAGGTCATCTGCTCAGGAAAGTTTTAAATTCCAATTTTTCTGTTTTGTTTCAATAAGCATGGTAGAAAACCTTCAAGACTGGGTGAAAAAGGATTATATGACATGAGATCAGTATTGTCAGCTCTTAAACAAAATTAGTTTTGTTTGTAAGCAGGTCACTAATGTGGTTTTACGTTTTACTGTGCTATAATGTGTGGCTGCAGTTATGTTGTTAGATAATTCTACTGAAAAAAGTTTGAAGTGGAATCAAGCTCACCTTTATCAGAAAAGACCCCTAAGCTTTTATTAATATTAAATAGTTGAAAGATAACGAGATGCATATTTCAAGATAATGGTACGCCCAAGGGGAGTTTCTTGCCTTTTGAATTAGGGTGAAGATACACTATTGCTCTGGATAGGAGCAATTGTTCATCATGATAATTTGGGTGTTCAAGGAAAACTAATGCATTTTCTTTAACAAAAGTTTTATGACGAGGACCTGTAGATGTAGTGAATAGGTGAGATTACTGCTGACAGTTGATACCTAAGCTTGGAATATGAGCACCTTCTGAATAAGGAAGATCACAACTTGCTGTGTAATTCTGACAGCCTTGTATACACATACATACATACTGAGCATCTCCACTGAATAGTGGAGAAATCAGGTTTTATGGTAGCAATTCTGAGCCATAATAATCGTTAAGGACACTGCCTTGGGATAAACAGTTCCCAGAGGAATTAATCAAATTACAGATAGTCTGAACAGATAAGATAACCGTTACAAACCATAAACATTTCACAATAGAATTGAACGTAGGGCACCAAGTAATTGCTTGTCAAATATAGATAGAATGTAGTGGGACAGACAAAAGAAATTTTACAGGCATTTGTCCTTGGGCAACCAGAATCTCTGCTCTGATTAGCAATCTTTTATGAACATGTGTGAACTTCCAAGGGAGTTCTCAGTATTCTCTTTGCATCAGGAACTTCTTTAAAGAGAAGTAAACCACTTGCAGAACAAAAATATTACAGAAGGTAAGAAAAGTGAAGGTGAATTGGGGGATTTTCTTGTGATTTTTCAAAAAGAAGTGCTAGTTTTAAGTTTTCGTAGTAGAATTGTAGTGTTCCAGTTCTGGAATTATTTGACAAATTAGTGTATTGGAAAATAGTATCCTCACACATTCCTCAATTCTTTGCATTTTAAGGAAATTAAGTGTACGTAGAAGACTATTGAAGAATATACATCTTTGTTTAGCCTGGTCAGAGGGTACTGAAACTGATTTATTCTGCTATTCAAAAGGCTGGAAGGATCACATCCCTTGCCCTGATTCACATCAGGGTTCTCAGGTTGTTGGAAGATGTGCATTGGTGGAACCTGGTTTGGTGTTTTTGGTTACGCTCTGCAGACAACAGACAACAACTCTATGTCCTCTAAGATTCTCATAGTCAGTCTGTTCAGGCTGATTAAGCAGACAGTGAGGTGGATTGGAAAGAGACTGAATGGCTGGGCCCAGGTGGTGGAAGTCAATAGCACAAAATCTAGTTGGAGGCCAGGGACTAGTGGTGTACCCGAGAGATCAATACTGGGTCCAGTCCTGTTTGATATCTTTATTAATGATCTGGATGATGGGGCGCAGTTTACCTTGAGCAAGTTTGCAGATGACACCAGCTGAGAGGAGTGGCTGATACATCAGAGGGTTGTGCTGTCATCCAGTGGGACCTTGACAGACTGCAGAAATGGGCTGACAGGAACCTCATGAAGTTCAACAAGAAGTACAAAGTCCTGCACCTGGGGTGGAAGAACCCAACGCACCAATATATGCTGGGGGCCACCCAGATGGAAAGCATCTTTGCAGGAAAGGACCGGGAGGCCTGTTGGATGCCAAATGGAACATTAATGGGCGAAGTGCCCTTGCGGCAAAGAAATGGTATCGTCAGCTGTGTTAGGAGACGTATTGCCGGCAGGTTGAGGGAGGTGATCCTTCCCCTCTGCACAGCACTGTTGAGGCTACAGCTGGAGAACTGTGTCCAGTTCTGGGGGACTCCCCAGTACAAGAGAGATGTAGACATCCTGGAGAGAGTTCAGCGAAGGGCCGCAAGGATAGTGAAGGGACTGGAGCACCTCACATATGAGGAAAGGTTGAAAGAGCTGGGACTGTTCAGCCTGAAGAGAAGGCTCAGGAGGAACTTTAATGTACATAAATACCGGAAGGGAGGGTACAAAGAGGATGGACCCAGACTCTTTTCAGTAATGTCCAGTGACAGAGGCAACAGGCACAAACTAAGCTGCAGGAGGTTGCCTGTGAACATCAGGAAACACTTTTTCACTTTGAGGGCAACTGGCTCAGGTTGCCCAAAGAGGTCCTGTAGTCTCTGAAGTTGGAAATACTCAAAAACCAACTGAACGCAGTCCTGGGCAACCAGCTCTTGAATCTCTGCTTGAGGAGGGAGCTTGAATCTTCCAGAGGTTCCTTCCAACCATACTACAAATAAAGAGGTGTTTATAATTTCTAGCTACCCTACCTCACTCCTCTTGAGGAGTGACCTTATCTTTAAAGGGTGCACATGTAAAGATATCCCAAAAGGCTGTTTTGAGGATATAATCGGGCAGGTTTCTGATGCTCTGCTCTTGGTAAAATAGCATACTAGAGAGCTTGGTTTATAAGGAATGCAAGCAGGCCTTTATGTTAGGATTATCGTAAGGAAAAGTGATCCTATTGCTTATTCTTTTTCTTCCCTTAATTCTGATTTGTCCTGTGAAGTATTTCTTGATCCTGGTGTTTTCTCTTGCTGCACAGAAGTGATAATGTTAAATGCTTGGTTAGTTAATAAATGGTGTGACTGTGGAGGGGATTGTATTTATTGTAGGGAATGGATGCTCAAAATGTAGTTCCTTGAAATAAGGTGTCTTAAAAGTATGCAGGGGACTGAACAGCTAAGGCAGGCTGCAGTTTGAGAGTACCTGTCACTTCTTGTTCTGGTAATATCTTGAGTTAGGTGTATATTTCATAACCTAAATAGGACCGATATTGAGTAAAGTGTATGAAATGGAAGAACATTTGATGTTACAGTTAGAGACAGAAGTTGCTTTACTGTACAAAGTGAGCCATTAGCATCTGTTACGTTTACTGGTGAATAAGATAAATGCTTTCTCGTGTACGTCACCTTAGCAATGCTACTTTTGCACTCAAGACACTCCATTGTTCACAGATGTTAAAGTAGGAATTGCTGGTTTACCATGGAATGCCATCAATCATCTGCACATTTCATTTAAATTTCATTGCATTTCCAGCATTCTTACCATTTCCAGAACAAAACCCTCAATGGTTTCTTCAGACTTAGTAGTCTTTTTACTAATTAGGGAACCCAGACCCTGCACTCCACTTGTGAGAGGAGTCTGCGTGTCATAAACTCTCTTGAATATTAACAATACCTATGAAAGTTTTAAAAATATAAACCAACCCTTGTTTATTGACAAATACATACTGGAATATATGTATGTTGTTCTTGTTCGAAGAAAATCCAAAGGCTTTTGAAACAGTGTTTCACATTAAGAATAGCTGTTGAGGATAGAATTTGTCCTGCTTTGAGAACTTTCTCCAGAAGAAACAAATCCAGCAGGGAGGTTAACAGATTAAAATATTGTCATTTTAATATATACTACTTATACAACCAATTACTCCTTGTTACTATGTCTTATGGCTGCTATAAAGTCCTTGTGTTGATTAAACAGATTCAAGTTAGGCTTTGACATGATGTTATTATGTATTATTAAAGGTCCTGCCTGGAGCTGAAGATTCATTGGGTTAATTGTGATAATGGTTCCAGTCTCTGTGGTCACTGGGTATGTGTTAAAAGTGTCCTCCCTCAGCCAGCTTCCTGCTCAGTTTCCTCAGAGTGAAAAAGTGAGAGGTGGTTGTGATTACACTGGCCAGGGAGATGACTGTGTTTAATGGCTGGCAGTGGGTGTTAGTAATTACTGGTGTAGGTTGCTTCTCCCTCGTGAAGATCCTGAACTGCTGCTAACAACTAAAGTGAGCTGCTTTATGCCTGAGATGGGAGAGGGAGATGCCTTCTCTAAAAATACATGAGTCTAAACTACCATTTGAGGCAAATATATGTAATTTTGTTTCTTTACACATACAATATTTTCATACCTGCCTCATTTTTAATTGTTCTTTCTGCAGCTTTGAGGCATAATCAGGACTTGTTTGTAAGACATGAGAGACATCAACTTGTTCATATGGCTAGAAAACATCATATAAAGAAGTTGTATTTTACATATACATGTGTGTATGTATGTATCTTAGGAAAGATATGGACCTGTTGGAGCTGGTCCGGAGGAGGGTCACAAACTGATCAGAGGACTGGAACACATTTCCTATGAAGAAGGCTGTGAGAGTGGGGCGTTAAGCTGGAGAAGAGAAGGCTCCGGGGAGACCGTATTGCAGCCTCTCAACGTTTAAAGGGGCCTATAAGAAAGATGGGGACAATCATTTTAGCAGGGCCTGTAATCACGGGACAAGGGTTAATGGTTTTGACGTAAAAGAGAGGAGGTTTAGACTAGATATCAGGAAAACATTTTGTACAATGAGGGTGGTGGAACACTGGCACAGGTTGTCCAGAGAGGTGGTAAATGCTCTATCCCTGGAAATATGCCAGGTCGGGTTGGATGGGGCTCCGAGCAACCTGATGTAGTTGAAATTGTCCCTGCTCACTGCAGGGGAGTTGGGCTAGACGACCTTTGAAGGTCTCTTCCAAACCAATGCATTCTATGATTCTATTTTATATATATATAGTCAGAATAAATTCATGTAAGTAAAGCTGTTGAAAAAATAGAAAAGCCATAGAAAAATTTTGTTCCACAGAAAAGGAAGTAATTGAGGAACTAAATCGTTTGATGTGGGGACCTCATACAGTCTCCTAATGTTTCATGCTTTACTTTCAGCTAACTTCATAAAATATAAACCGAGTGTTCTATATTGAGCTAAAAATTCATATGGATAAATGTGCAAATAGATGACACATACCATAACATACACTATTTTAAATGAGAGTGTAGCATTTTTTTTTTATTGACCTTTGAATATTCTTGGTTTCTAACTAAGGATTATTCAGATCTGTTGTGAATAGGCATGAATCACATAATAACCAAAAGAATAAGCTTTCCATCTTCGTATTTTGCCTATTTAGCAGGTTTGTTTTGAAGGAAATAATGTCTGCTTTTACTATGGCTGTTCATGTGTTTTCTTTCCAACAAGTTCCCCATGTTTAGTGCTGTGAAGACTCAAAGATAATGGTAGCTGAAACTAAACTAGAAACACCTTTTTGATAAAGGTACCCAAGATGAAAATTCTTGCTGTGCCCTCGGCATTTTATTACTTCACTTTTGAAGGTAGTTTCCGAGTGTGAGACTTTTGTACTGAAATACACAGAGGTTAGTTGCAAGTGTATCTTCTGTCTGAAAATAAGACGACATAGTCTTCAAAGGATTTAAACATAATGTTTTTGGGCAGCTGTTATTTTCAGGTTTCTTATGGCCTTTACATTTATAATCTTCAAGGCAGAAATTTGAAATAATTTTAATACTGAAGGCACTCTTGTTTCTTAGATTGTTTTTTCTAATAATTCTAGTATTATTAGAAATATTGCTATTAAAATTTTATTTTTAAATTACTAGTGCAAATAATAGCACCTGAATTGTTAGCATCATTTCTACTCACTCTCTAGAAAGGGTAAACTTTCCAGTATTATTTATTGTACTGTTGAAAAATAGGTAATTTTACATGATAAGCATTCGTTATTATTTTTTACAGGCATTTATTCAAGCAGAGGGGTTTTTTAATAATTTGATCTAGGGATTTAATATGTAATTAGTTACATGTTAAGTTGGTAGTAGTATTCATAGAGCATGGAAGGACCTCAGAATTTAGGTTGAAGTGGGAATGAGCCGGCCCTGGGCAACAGGGCAGCCTGAAGGGTGGGGTGGGAGTTTGGGACTGTTTGGATGCGAGACGCAGAAGTATCTGGTGGGGGATAGGAGGCAGAGAGAGGGCAAGCCTGCCTGCTGCTTTTGGAATGAGGCTTTCTGACAGGCCTTGGAGTTGATCCTGTGCTTCTGAGGTTCTGAATTCCACCTGATTCATAAACAGCTATCAGACGTGGCCAAAATATCTTCATCCTCTGTAGTGAGTGATCCAAATGAGAAAGGACAACTTTAACAGCTGTTAGTTAAATGTAGATAGTAGGTAGCAGTCCTGGTCGTGGTTTTGTGGGTTGACGGTGGATTTCAGGAGCAGCATGTAGGTTTTTCCTACTTCTTTTGTAAAGCTTGAGCAATTTGTCAGACAGCCATTGTGTATCAGAGAGAAAGATTAAGCTATCAGAAGTTATGAAATGTCAGCGTTACCTGCAGTTGATGTGCCATGTTGGTTCATTTCTTCAAATGTGTTGGTGCATACATATTATGATTTAGTTTTCAATAACCTGAATACTTATATATATATATTTTTTTTTTTTTTTTTTTTTCTTTTTTGAACTA
>NW_010406838.1:6900-34528 GCF_000710305.1 Buceros rhinoceros silvestris | reverse complement strand
CTCCTTGGAATTCTCTTCCATTCAGTGCCTGTATGGTACCCGTGAATGAGGGAAAGTTGCCTGAAAAAGCTTTATATTGTTTTGAAAATCAGTTAGTATGCAATGAAGAAAAGTGAAGTCCCATGGTTGGGCAGTTGAATGCTGCTGTGGAGGACTGGGGTGTTTTACTGAGCTTTTCACCATAACCAGGATGTATTTCTCATTTTCTGAGTAATCATTTTACTATTTCTGGAACTGCAAAGGTGAATTAATTTTAATTAAATGCTCAGATACTGTAATTCTATGCAGGTAGCCAGCATTTTTTGGTCTTAAAGCACTGGGTTTTGTCAGTCTAATCTTGATACTCTTCTGGGGATCTGATTTCACAAGCCAATTTTAAAATAAATTTTCATGTCTCATTCTCAGAGTTGGATCATGAATAGTATTGGGCCCCACAGCATGTGGGCACTGGTGCAGTGGTTTTTGGTATATATGCAGTTAATCTTGAGGGATTCTGTGATGGACAGCATAGCTAACTTCAAAAGTTGAGACTTAGATATATAGCAGTCAGAGTAAGGTGATTTTCAGTTGTATTTTACATTTAGCTGATTGTCATTCAGCCGTTTTGTCAGCTTAGAAATCACCTATTCAGAGCTTCAGAACAATTGTAATGATGTGAATTGTGCCCAGAGGATATATAACATGATCCCTGTTAATGGGAGGCTTTAATAGAGTTCAGTGTTGTTGATGATAACATTTGAGAGGTTAGATCGAACTTGTCCTGTTGAGCTTGACTTTTAAAGCGTTCTAAAAAAATTTTGCTATCTACTTATATGCTGCAATGATTATTAAGACTGAGAATCACAGACATTTAATTGAATCTAAAAACATGATAGTGTGACTCCCCTGGGTAGCTGTGAAAGCTAGAAGAAAGTCAGATAATACATGGAGTGAAGTTTCTTATTGTCAATTAACTCCACAATTGCTTGAGAAATGCAGACTGACTTACCAGCAAACTTACTGTATACTCAGCAGTATTGCAAATACCACCGCAGTCTGGAAAATCAAGTTGAGCTCTTAATCCTCAGCAGTAATCAAAGTTTTTTAGGTTAATGTAGGTTAGCTCTCCTATATCATCTGTCCAACACGGTATCTCCTGTGAGTTTAAGCATGTATAATGGAAGGAACTGTTGTATTTATGAGTAAAGCTATTCCTTTGGTTGTGAAAGTAACAAAAACATGTTATCTTTTCCCTCCACTGTGCTAACTCTGCAGCGTTAACTTTTTATCTTGAGTGTCAGCAGAGGTGCATTTTGAATACATGTGGGAAGGAAATATGTTGAGTAAACAGTTTCTACTTTAAATAAATCACTCTTAAGGCTGTGTTTTAAACCCTTATTGCCAGAATGACTAATAAAAAACACGTTATAGAAGGTGTGTGAGTTGTAGAGGAGGCTTTAAGAAGGGGGTAAAATGTCTTTTTAAATTCAGCCACTTCCAGGTGGTTGTAGAGGGTGCTTTTTTGGGTTCACTGTCCAATGTGATGATAGTTAATTTTCCAAGTTATGTTTTACAACATCATTTTAGCAACAACAATTCCATCATACTGTGCTGTGGGTAACTTCTGCCAGTATAAATTTAGCTACCACTCTTGTGAAATTGAATTTTTTCCTTCATAACATTCCTTAGTAGCCCATCTTTCACTATTATTTTTTAAATATTAGTGTGGTGGCATTGGTTTTAGGGCAGCATGATACATTATGTAAAATATTAATCTAGTTTGGTGATAACAACAACGTTCTACTTTGGTTTTTTTTGCAATTTGAAAGTATTGGAATTTTTTTACTTTAAATACAATTTTCAAAAGTGATTTTACTCCTTTAAATCTTTGTAATTCTGCTCAAAGAAAGTACTCTGCTACTTTTTTCATTCACTACTTGGCACAAGTAGAGGGGGGGAACCTTGAAAATACTTAAAATTGAAGCCACAGTTTTCCAATTCTGTGAGCCAATAGTAGACTAAGTTGAAAATAAGAGGCTTGTTTTTGAGGATTTTTGATCAGCTGAAAATCTTTCAAGCAACTTAATCATGATAATCACGTAATTGTTTGACAGAAGGCTGCTCACCAATTTGTTTTCATTTTTGGGTGGTTATTAGCAAGCTAATAACTCTGAATGCTGTTTTGAAATTTCCTGTCACTTCTTGTCATTGTCACTGGAAGCAGTGGGTGTCATTCCAAGGGATCAGCCTGAAATTTTTATACCATGTTTCTCACAGGTAGTGATGAGGAGTGCAGTGTATCTAAACAAACGATGCCCAGTCTTTCTACCCAGATAAACCAATACCTTATTCAAGTGTTAAGAGAAAATTGTATGTGTTGGCCTCCTCCTCCACCACCACGTCTGGACTTTGCGTGGGGCACTACAGTCATGTACTTTCCAGAAGCAATAAATAGGTAACTTTTACCACCGAGTTGTATTTGACCCTCAAGTGGAAGTTACCTGAGCAGCAGCAGTAGAACATGCTCATTACCATGCCTTGCATTTGAAGGTGGTACAAACGTGGAGTCTCTCTAGGTGCTTCATGACAGCCACGCTGAGTAATGAGAGTTGGCTGACCTTCTCCTTTGTGGTGTTACCACCAGCACTCATAGATACTAAGGCCTCACTCAGCTGCAAGAGCTACCACAGATCTATAGTGGTAGCAGTCTGTGCTGCAGGTAGCTGGAGTTACCTGTCACTGGAGACAGGCTATTCCTGAAGCTGAGTTCCTGAAGCTCTTTGTTTGCTTCCCCCGTTTTGCAGGGTTTTCATCAGTGAAGGTTACCAGCAGTAAGAGACTGAGTCAACCTACTGAGCAGAAAAGACTGAGGCAGAATATCTCAGTTACAAGGATGCCAAACCATCTGACATCAAAAAGCTGTTAAAACTTAGAAGTATACAACAAACTCTAGTACAAATAGCACACTGGGTCTTTTAGAATATTAAGCTATTTTATGATCTCCCTTTTATAAATAAAGTTTTGTCATAAAGTGCTTCAGGGTTCTTTCAGATGAAAGGCATTAGATAATGGTGCCTTTGGATGTTTACCTCTTGTCTGGGCCTGTTAATTCGTTTATCACTGAAACATGTTATTGCAACAGCTCTGTTCTTGCCCATGTGTGGAGTGAAACCATTTGAATGTTGTCCTTATTTATTTTAGCTCATTTATTAAGTTGCCTGTTGTGAGGCATCAATGGCCTGAATTAAAACAAATACAAAAGACTAAACCCAAATCTCTACATAAAACTGCCAAATAAAATACATAGCCAGGCAAGATTAATAATAAATAAATAAAACATCAGGCACGAGGACAAGCCCAACAGACTCTTGCAAACCACCCACGAAAGGATCAGTTCCCAGCCTCTCAGAGGAATGGGAAAAACACGGGTAGCAGATAAAAGAGCCAAGGGAGGGGGTACAAAATGGATAGAAATAGCTCCATTGAAATAAACAAGACTTGCAGCAAAGCCAGCCAGAAAAGGGCTGGAAAAGAAGGGCTGGAAATGTTACACAAAAATGTGAGTTGTTGTACAGAGGTGAACGTCGCAGTGCAGTGTGGCATCCTGAGCCTGGATCTGATCGGGAGCAGGCAGAGCACGATGCTGACATGTGGCCCACAGGCTTCAGTTTGGTTTTGCCTGGTTTTATGAATGACCAGCTGCAAGAATGGAGATGGCAATGCTGATACAAGTCAGAAAGCTGCTCCTCCGAAATACAAGTTTTCTTTCTTTGGTTGAAATTACAGTATCAGGGCCCTTATCTATCCATCAAGCACAGCAGACCCAAGTCCTAAAAGGTTTTGCAGGATGAGGTCTAGAAGGTGTAAAAAGATACATCCCTTTGAGGTCTGAAATTTTACTGGCCTGGGTGACTTCTCGTGTTTGCCAAGAAAAGCCATCGTAGCCATCAGAATGCTATAAGCAAATGCAGACCAGCTACAAGGGCTTATCTAACACATCCACTTTTTACAGATTATTTCTGCATGAGCAGACCCTACTTGTCATGTGACCATTTAAATGAAATCTGTGTTGCTGCCGTGTTTGCAGTCTGAATTATAATCCTTCACCTGTGCCAAATTATTGTCCCCAAACGGGTTAAATTATTGAGAGCGTGAGAAAAGTCTGTCGTGTGAGTTGGCATTTTTGGTAGGGTCCACCCATGCTTCCAGATCTAAATTTCAAAACAAACACACCCTGAAAATTATGTTGCTTTTCTATTATACCTTCTGGCAACCTGCAGTTGGTTTCTGCTTTGCATAGCTGCCACTTTCCAGGATTCTTATTGACAGTCATTTCTTCCATGTGGCCCATTTAGGAATTTGTTTAAATGGTACAAATAAATAATAATAATAATAATCTGTCTTTAGTTCCACTGCTGCTTTCCCTCAAGTAACATTCCTTTAGCTTTCTCTTCCTCCATCCCCCCTTGCAATTGGTACTGTATTTTGCCCTTTCTTTTTCCATTCCTTTTGAATCTCTTTGTGTGAAATTGGTGCGTGTTAAAGCTGGCAGTTGGCTGTTCTGGACGATAATCAGAGAGATACCAGTCCAAGTGTATGTGCAAAAGGCCACAGTTGTAAGAACTCTCTAGAGTTCTTTACACTCTTTAAGGTGTTTGCTCACCTGTTGCTAGCCGTCCTGGTCCCCAGCGTCGATGCTGGGACGGCTCCTTTGTGGACTCCCCTGCGCGTCAGGATAAGGAGCACGCGTATAATCATCATCTAACTGGAACAGGATGCAGTCATTACTGTCCTGTTTGAAAGGTGTAACTGAAGGCAGTCTGCAGGTTACTAGGAAGATGCTACGAATTCTTACCTATAGTCTTGTATAAAGTTGAGAGTCATAACCCTGCTGGTTTGTGACCAATATCCAAGGGATGTTATGGACAGTATGGCTGGAGGTTTATTTACAAGGTAGTGGGGCATTGCAAATTTCAGTTCCTCTTTACTAATGTGTGTTTGGTATTTCTAAGTTAAAAATAGAATGGCTGTTTTAATTTAAAACATTCATTAGTTGAAGTAACTAAGAGAATGTAAAGTAGTAATTTCTGTTTGCATCAAGCAGAGCTCTGACTCCATTGAAGCTCTCTTGGATGCTGCAGTTGTCTTCATCAATACAAACTCCTCTTACCCATGCGAAGCCACATCCTCTTCATTGTATCTTTGAATGGACCCACAGATGGGTGCTCTGCCTAGATATGCAGGAGTGTGGGTAAAAGAGTGATGAAAGGAGTAATCTGTTTCACGTCCTCATCCATAATGTGCTATTTAGCATTTCTCAGTTCCTGGTCTTCACTGGCAGTATGCTGTGAGACTTCTGGAAACTATTACTGTGGTACTGGGTTTATGATTGAGATAAAACAGACTCCAGTCTTCAGAGCTTTCTGAAAAGCTGCTGTGTGGAAACAGAATGTTTGGGGTTTTTTATTTTATCGGTCATTACCACACTTGAATTCTGCTTTTCCTGTATTCCTAGCAGTTTCCATTTTAATTTTGAAATTAAACTCTTCACCCTTATCTGGTGCTTAACGTTCCTTTGTCTTGCTCATCTGACTTCATAGTTACATCAGCTACAAACCCCATCTGTATTTCTGAAATGGCTCAGTCTTACTTTCTGTTCTGCCGACTCGGTTCCCATTGCTTTATGATAGAGTTATTTGAGCCAAAGATTTCTGCATGGACCCTCTGGTGGTAAGACAATTCAAGGAGTCCTGCATGGTCTTCAAGTGTTCATTGCAACTGTGATTTGAGGCTTTTGGTCTGGTAAGGCTCTGTGCTGATATGTATTGTGAAGCTGCCTGTGGTGGTATATTAGCTTACGTATAGATATACCACTCAGTGTTCTTAAAACATCCCTCCTCAGGATTTTAACTTAATTAGACAATTGAACTTTTTGATGTGAAGGAGGAAAAAAAAGAGGTAATTAAAACGTCAAATATTGACCTTTTGAGAAATGGAGTGAAAAATAAATACAGAACAGACTTTACCAGAGATAGAGAGAGAGAAAAAAGGTTGATGCAGGCACTGGCAATTTTTAGAATTAATTTGTAGCTGTATGTCACAGGAAACTTTGAGACAGGAAACCATGAAGTTTTTACTTGTTAAAAGTGTTGTCCACAGTAGTTAGAACATCCATAGAGTATCAGATCAAATATCCAGATGGCATGGATGTCTCTGTCAATGGCCAGTAGCCAACACACAGGAAAGAGTTTAAGCACCAGTAAGCTCATAATTGTGCTTTCCTGATAGTCTCCTGAGGGTCCAGAGATCCTCACTCTCCAGGATTCTGCTGCTCAGTAGCTCCTTGGGTCAGGTACACGGATTTTTTGTCCATTCAGCTTTCTTCTGTGAATTTGCCTAACTGCTTTTTTTATCTGTGTAAAATTTTGACCTATTATTTACCTATGAGTTCTGTGGAGAAATTACATTTTTTTCATTGTTTGAATATTCATCTTTATGATTTCCTTCAATGACCTTTATTTTCTGCAGTGGAAAAGGCAGTAAGAGTTGTTACCTGTTTATTCCATGCCTCTCCTGATTTAATAGACCTGTACAATATCTCTTTATAGTAAATTATTTTCCTGATTTGAATAGTTGCTCATACATAATCTAATCTCTCCATACATTTGAATAATTTTTTTCCTGTTCTCAGTGTGTTTTCAAGTTGCCCTACCTGTCTTTTGATACCAGAGGAACAAGAACTGCACATAATAGAAATGAAAACCCATAGGGTGGGTGACGCTGGTTTCTGTTTTCCCTATCTCCCCCACCTCCTCACAGATACAAATGGTGGCAGTTACCACTTGTTATAGGTAGGGCTGATGTGTTTCTTTGAAAGAAGGCCTAGTGGGAAATGTTTTAACTGGTGATGGATGGAGAACCTGACATGGACTTGTGGTACAATTCCTACTTCTTTCTTCTGTGTAATATTTGTCAAAACAGTGGCGATGAATGATGGTATGGTGTTGGGTTTTTTTTTTTCTGTGTGAAGGATGGCTGCATTCAATATGCACATAGATAAAAGAAGTTGAACAGCTTCAAAAGCTATGTCAGTCAGTCTGTAAAAACCACATTGGCAGGCTTGGAGCGCTGTATGTACAGATGGGACCTGAAAGTGAGATCTATTTGCTCCTGGGGGAAAAGGGAGCTTGATTTGACAAGATTACCGTGCAGAGCTGCTGGCTTGCTTGGCTGTGATGGCATCTTCGCACCCCTTGCAAGAAGCTTACCATAAGTCTCTCTTTTTCTGCAAGCCATGTTTCCCCTCTTGGAGGTGTGCAGTTTTTTCATGTGCTCTGTGCTCTCTGGGCCACCTGCTGCCTTTGCAGCTCTGGCTCTGCTCCTGGGGTCTTCCTGAGCCGCTCACTGCCGTGGGGTCCATGCAAAGGGTGAGCAGGCAGGAGATCTGCTGTCACAGTGCTTTTGCTCTTTGCACTGAAGGGAAGCTAATAAAGGAATAGAGGCAACTTTTCCACGTAAGGGAGGTAGGGAAGAAGAGCACAAAGTGAGGAGGGCACAGTCTGTGAGTCGTGCTTGTACCTCCAGAATAAGATGTCCCTGGAACCTGAATTCTGCCTTGATTTTGTGATGAAAAAGTATGTGCGGGTGCTCAGGAAGCCAGCCGTATGCTTTTTCAGCTGCATCAAGATTTTAAGATTTTAAAATCTTTTTAAGCTGCATCAAGCCTTGAAGCTGAACAGAAGTTAACTTACCCGTTGGCTAGAAGGTTGGGATTTTTTTGTTGTAGGGTTGGCAATTCAGAGCAGCTGTTCATCTACTGAGATAATGGAAATAAGTGTGTTTGAAATGTTGGGAGATTCTTCTTTCTGACATCTATAGCCTTCATGTATTTAAAGTTGTCATATAATCGATTTTCTGTATCTTATACTTTTTTTCATGAGAAATAAGACAATCTTTATTTGTTTTAAAATGCGAGCATTTAAAAGTGTGTGTATGTAGGCAGTATACTTTATTTGTGTCCCTTGACCAGGTAAAATAGGTATGTATTATTTTGCTAGGCTTGCTCCGTGGTAATACTGACATACTGAAGTATTGATTTGTTTTCTGGCAACTAGTTTTTGTAGCCACCTTTCTCAGAAAGGTCTCATGTATTGAGAGGAAGACTTGTGGGTCTTATTAGAGGTGTCCACCTTAACAACTTTGATCAAGCAGCATACAGTGCTGTGCATAACAACATCATACTTATGCTTCATGATAAGACTACTTTACTCTGATCTTAGCTAGCAGATCGCTTAATTCAGTAATATTTGTCCACCTTAAAAATGGTAAAGATTTTTTAGAGTTTTAGTGAGGAAGATATTAAATGTCTAATACGTATTGCTGAGTGGAGTAAAATAAATACATGGAAATGATGCAACTTAATGAGCATGTTGTCACCTTGAGAAGATATTAAAGTGCGAAGAGAAAGATGAAGGACACGGACACCTACAAACTAGAACAAATGTACAAAGGCATAAAATTCTTGTAAGAAAAAGATTTGGAAAGAACAGAAGAAAGCTGCAATGCAATAGTAGTTAAAGGGCTAAAATCTATAAAAAAGATATTGTATTGAGAAATGGAAAAAAAAAATTAGCAAGGGAATGAAGACATTAACATAAATGAGGTTCTTGCAGCCTTAATTGATATTTAAATTTTCTTTGAAATGTTAAAGGTGCTTGTTTTCATTGTCCTATAAGTCCTTGTAAAGGCCGAATTTTCTTTTTTTTTTTCCCTGACTAGGGGACTGGGTGGTACCCAGTGACAAGACCATAGGCAGTGGATGCAAACTGAAACACAGGATGTTCCCTCTGAGCATCAGAAAATATTTTCACTCTGAAGGTGACCAAGCACTGGCACAGGTTGCCCAGAGAGGTTGTGGTTTCCTTCCTTGGAGATATACAAAAGCTGCCTGGACATGGTCCTTGGCAACCAGCTCTAGGTGTCCGTACTTGAGCAGGGGTTTGGACTAGATGACTTCCAGAGGTCCCTTCCAACCCCAACCATTCTGTGATTCTGCAAAAAATGTCTTTTAATTATAAAAAGGAATATTTTATTTCCATTTGCATAATATAAACAGCTCAGGCAACATAGTCAACACTTGTAAAAAGAAGCATTCGCCTTCAGATATTAAAATGAGCTTTCCAACCAAATAAATGTTTAAAACAGTGACGAGAGGACAGAAGCGAAGCTTCAGACCACAGCGTGAACTGGGGGCTTTATCTCCTCTAGCTGTACAATGGTGGTTTTGCATAACACTGTTGATTAAACCTATCTTGTTATGGAGTACAGTATTCAGACACAGCCTTGTTAGCAGCACTGAGTAGGTATTTGGTGTTTATGACTCACAGGAATGGCTACTGATGTCTTCTTGGGTGAGATCTACAGACTTTTATCTAAGAAATTCTTTTTAAGTAGAAGTGCAAAATTAATGAAAGATTAATTGCCATCCAAATTGGATTATTTGGCAGGGCTTCATGTGTAAATCCATTGTCATCACTACTTGATCTAAAATGATGATGGCATTGATACTAAAATATAAAGCACTGGCATTTTAAGATGACTCGCTTTAGGAAGAAATACTATTTTAAAATCAGTCCTTCAGTCTAGGCTGCCGACTGGGAGAAGGGTATTTGCTTTTGATAAGGAATATGAAAAGAAAAATTGATTGGAAGTTTACTGAGGGACAGAATTGTTGCAGGCTTGCAAAGTTAGACAAGGTAAAACACTGGAGGAAAAGCCTGCTTTCAAAGAGACAGAGTAGGCTGTATGATCCAAGAGACATGCCAGCTAATTGGCTGGTCTTACCACGTTTTCTATGAGGTTCGTCTTAAAAAGGTGAGTGTATCTTCCAGTCGAAGGAAATTTCATGTCTACTACTTTGAACTTCCTTCTGTGATTTGCATTTGTAATTACTGATGTAGCTTGACCTGAATTACAGTTTTTTGGTTTTTTTACAGCACAGTATTTTGAGTTAGTTCATGTTTTCACAGTGTTTTGAACATGAAAAAAAGCTACCTAAGTGCAAAGTGTTGTTATGTCTTTGGACCACTAGTCATAATGTTTACTTGCATGACTTCGTGCTCCAATTCCAGTCTCCCTGTGATTTTCCCTTATCTTCTATGGGTTTTGTTGCTTGGGATAGATGGTAGCTGGGAATAAAGTCGAATTTTTAATAATTTTTCTCAGCATTACTTAATGGCTCTTTGTGGTGCTGATTCCCTTAACTGATGCAATAATTTTATTCTTTTTCTGAGTTTTCAAGCCTCAAATTGTTTCCCAGTGTCTAAATATTAATTTTAATATTTCTTTACTTTTTCGGAATTGCCATAGGTATCTTCTTATTACTTAAAAAACCCCCACAGCTAATATGAAATATCATAGTTTCCTGATATGACACAGCAGTATTCAAATATATTGTATCTCATTCTCTTTGTCAGAGATTTACATAACACTCAAGTCTTCTGTGACTTAATAAAATTTAGACTGCTTTGTATTGTTCTTCAAGATACTGGATGTTCCTTCATATACTGTTCCCTTTATCACTGTAACTAATGGATGCAAATCCATCTGCAGTTCATCTGACTGTTCATTTGTCTTATCTCATTGTTCAAGATAGGTTTGATTTGTACGGAGCAACTTGAAATAATATTTTAAGAAGAAATAATGTTTAAGTTTATGAAAAGGAGATTGCTTTTGCTGTCCAAGTATTTTTACCTTTGTAGGTCTCTTTGAAAGAAAGGAAATACTGTGAAAGGTGAAGTTCTTAATATTTGAACAAATCAAGGGAATAAAATGTATCTTTCCATTGGATTAAGCAATAACTTGCTTACTATTTAGTTGGCCTATTTGGATTTCAGCATTTATGGGAAAAGATGCTGTCTGGAGTTTTAAAATGTGGATTAAATTGAGGATTCTGTACTGGTTCACAAATGCAAAAGGTTCAAAAAGTTAATTGCGAGTGAAACTAGTCAGTGGGGATTAGATTGCTTCAGTCAGTGGAAGAAGAAATGTTTCTGGAGAATCTTAACGTATGTTTACTTGGAAAAAAAATTGGGTAATAACAGTAATGTCCATTAGCAGAAGCTATTTAACAGCAGTAACTTCACTTAGGAAGTCTGGTAGCAAGTAACCATGTTGTTAAATGCTTTGACTTGATGGGGGAGCATAGAAAATGCTGTCTCTGACTGCCCTGCCCTTGTGGTGGTGGTCCAGTGTGGTGAGAGAAATGAGATGGAAGAACAGAACAGAGGAAGAAAGGAGATCAAGGCAGAAGCTCTCACTATAATGATACTGAGAAAGAAAACATCCAGCAAGGCTCCCTTTCTCTTTGTCCTTCCTCCTGTTTGATGGCGTTGTGAAACAATGTTCTCACCAGAGCAGGGAACGGCCTTTCTTTCCAGCAAGACATCTGTCTTGCAGGAATTTCTAGTAGTGAGTAAATAGATCTGCTTGTGGCTAGGTTTGGATCTTTCTTTTTATAGGCAGAATCTATTTTTGTTGTGACCTATTTATAATGCCTCACTTTCTTTAGTTCACTGTAGAAAAGTAGCGTGTTTTTCCTCTGAGTTGTCTTTCAGTAGTCAGATTTTCCATGGCTTTGGAAGGCTCTGCTCAGTTGTTTCAGAAGTTAATTTATTGTTTGTTTTTTTGGTTGATGGAGCTGCAATAACTTCTAGTTAGAAGACCAAGCTGTTTGGTGGTTAATAGCCTTATTTTAACATTAGGTGATATTAATTTTCTTGGAAGATCTGTGCCATTCAATTCTGTTATTATTTGTAGAGCTTTGCTCCTAGAAGTTCAGTAGGAAACAAACAAACAGCAACTCTCATTTTTTGCAAACATTAGAGAAATCAGTTGAACAATCTTATTTTAAAATAAAAATGAAAGATTGAAAGCTACAGAAGTCAGTGAATTTACGTGATCTCCTAGAGGCAGAATGTAGATGTACTCTGCACATTATTTCATTTACAACAAAATAAAATTAATTTGGTACTAGTATTTATTTCCAGCTATTTTCATGTCAGTGTGAGCAATGATGAGAAGTTCTCTTATTTCTTATGTCAGTGTTTACATTGTGACTTAGAAGAATGAAACTCTTCAAATCTGTAAGAGCTCAAGGAAATGGGGGACAAGTGCATCATTCTAGTCTGGCTACCAGTAGGTTAATGAGCTAGTGCCAAGCTCAGTGCAGAATTAAGTAACTTGAAAATTGGTCACACAACTTGTATCAGATAGAAATCTTTTGCAGTTGAAAAAAGTACAATTCCTTTTGTCTCAGATGTTGCAAGTTTCTGTTTCATGGAAAAGATGAAAATGACAAGCCCTTCCAATATTTGTTCTTACCTCTAAGTAAATATCCAGTGGAAATATTATTGATAATCTTTAAATGGCTTTAAAGTACTACTGAAATACTAACTTTCTCACATGTAGCTGTCAAGAGAAATGCGGAGAGCTACTTGAGACAGATTAATTGGTAGGAGTTAATGGGACCCAAAGGCGGTCTGCTTGTAGCTGTGTGCTAAGATAACCAGATGCTCCTCTTCCAGTATTGTCTTTCTCATACTGTCAGAATTCTTTCTAAGCATCTGTCATTGTTCTAATGAAAGACTGCAGAGATTTCACAAAATCCATTATTTCAGTCTTTTCCTTTGGGGAAAGGGGAGCTGAAGTAGTGTTTAATGCAATTGCTGATTAGCTATCAAAAGCACCCCGAATCAGTCCTTTACATGAGAAGACTTCTCAACACGTGCTATCATTTTTCAGCCTGTATATGGACTCTGGAGAGATGAAGATACAACTGAGTTATACATCTTAAACATACAGTAGGGAAATCAGTTTGGTTATCCTAAGTTCCTAGAAAATTAATGCATTCAGGATGGATTATGAAAAAGAAAAAAATTGTCTGATAATGGCTGTTCTCGGAACTATACGCTTTGGCAAATGTGTTTGTTGGTTTGGTTTGTACATTGCCTATTTTTTAGAGCTCCTAACAGGTACAGAGATTGTCACCTATGATATTTTCAAGTTTTAGGAGACTTTCTAAAGGAGGAAAATAAGTAATTAAACCTAGACAATGAACTCATTTGTGAAGAGCTCAGTGAAAATCTATTTAGTTTTTGCTCATCCTACTTAAACTTGATTTGTATTCTGCCTGTAGGGGAACAGTACAACTATGCCTTTTAATAGTGTAATATAAGTTACTAACTTTTGAGTGTTAACTTGACAGCATCTCTATGCAGTTACTGTTGCTTATGGATTGGTCGGGGCTCTTCTTTCTCTCCCACTCTAGCATTGGAGTGGGACTTACTTCAGAGCCTGTCACATCGATTTGTATTCAGGCAGGCAAGTGGCAACTGAGCTGGGCGTTGGGCTGTGAGAGTGTGGCTCTGTAGCAGTCCCAAATCCTGCAGTACTGAGCAGGCAGACTGAGAAAGAGAGCCAGATTTTGCTCTCAGAAAAACTGGAGCAACATCAGTGAAGATACTTGGACTGAAGGCTGCTTAATACTTCTGTAAATTAAGTTAACTCTCCAGGTCTCCTTTTGGGCTGTGCTAAGCTGGCCACATCTGCATAGTCTGTGAGGTGACAGTTGCCTCAGATAAGAGGAAGAATTGCGTTGTTTTTTCTATCTTTCTTGATATACAGTGCCCAAGCAAGGCACAAGAATTGGTTTCAGAAGGACACAAAAGTTTTTCAGCTCTCCAGGAGCTTTGATGGTGAACCGCAGATTTTTGGCTCAAAGCTTGAGTCCAATGAAAGCAATGAAATTCTCTTCCGATTACTGGAAAATTAGTCATGGTTTTAGCATTAAAATAAAGTATTTGTGAAAAGATGCGTATCCTTAAAAATTATTTTGTGTAATAATTGTGGATTTTTAGGGTTTTTTCTTCAGGAAGATGAGCTAGTGATAAATGGTGCTATATTATTATATGAAATAGAGCTCTATTATTATATGATCTTTTATTGCACACAGATGGCAATAGTCACTGATTTTATCCTGGAATGAGCTTATTATTTGTGTCTTATGTACTTATTCCTTGAGGAAAATCCAATGCCCAAGTGTTGTGTGTATTGAAGTTGGAAGCATTTGAGCTCATAAGCAGTCTTCTTGCTCATGGAATGCTTTCATTTTATCTAAAAAGGGATTGTACTAGGCTTTCTTGGCATGTTGCACCTGTTCTGGTGTTGAAATGAATGGGTAAAATATATTTTAAAAATTGTGAAAGAACACTATGGCAGATGAAATAGTGCACAAATGTCACAAAATTCTTGAATTAAATTTAGCTGTGTGACATGAGTTCTCTATGCACAGGCATCAGGACATTACACAACCACATAATGAGGTTTCCTCTCTGTCATAATACACAATACCTGGTCTGTTTGTTTTTACTCCAAAACCAGCTAGGCATTATCACTTGTGATAAGAGTGAAGAGTAAAAAGGACCTCAAAAAGTCTAGACAGGAGAAGTGCCAACCCATGTTAAGTGCTGAAGTCACTACTGGTTGCCTGTGGACAATTCTAGGGTTAGAATTGCGCTGGTTACAGACAATAACAGGCTTTGATCCCACAGCTGGCCTAGTTTTGAAGATACTTGCAATGATCTCTTTCCTGGAGCCAGTTACTGGCTGGGTTGTATTCCCTAAATGCTGCAACGTGGCGGGTGTTTGCACAGGCTCCAACTCAAGAGCAGATCAGGGAAAATAACAGGTTGCGGTGCATTGCTCCAACTTGCAGCCATTTTCTGCGTGCTCTTAGCCTGCAGCAAATGTTAGAAGATTTGTATTAGCTCTTCAACTCACTCTTAGTGACTGAGGTTGTTTGCTAATGCTGATCTTGAACATTAAAGTTAAGATGATCCTAAGGGGCAAGGAGGCAGTTGTGTCATCACCAATTCCTCTGCATCAGATCTCTAGCACTTAACAGCTCCAGGGAGGGTCGGCTGAGCTGGTTGAGCCCACACCAAACTAATTCTGGAGAGGAATTAATCCGTTGTTTTCCCTTTTTGAGGTTGCTGTCAGTTTTACTTATTAGGATTATTTTGTATATGAACTATCCATTGTTTCTTTCTCTCTTTGGGTCGTGCTTAGCCATTTGTGGACACTTCAGTCTTGGGCGCTGTAAAGAATAGTCTGCTAAGCTCATCATGCGGATTTTATGTGGCAATGCTTGGGTTTTAACGTAGCCTGTGTTTAGTTCTGAATGCCTTTTGAAGAAGAAGGAGAAACACAAAACCATCATACTTTAGAGAAAAGTAGGAAAGGAACTGAAAAGAAGGCTGAGTATGGAAGGCAGTTTTACAGAAATCGGGGTCTTGCTTGCTCTGACTTTTCAGAACTAATGAACCTATGTTGCTGCAGCCTAGGAAAATGAACTTTAAGTGTGTGTAGATTAAAAATGCAAAAGCAGTTAACCAATAATATAAATTGCCAAGAGAGATAATAAGATTGTTAATTTAGGCCCATGGAAGCATAGGATAGATCAGACTCCTATCCATTAGGGCTGTCTTAGGGCCAGTGGCATCATTTCTGAGATGCGGCAGCAAAATAGCTGGCTAAGCAGCTGAGGAGTTATTGTAAAACCTAAAAAATAAAGCATTAAGTACTGGTTATTTAAGTATGGTGGTAAACATGAGGTTCAGAGTAAACTCCTGTTGATTTAGGTGCTCTCATCTGAGTTGCATCTTTGGTGTCAACTCAGCTGAGCAGGTTTGGCTTATAGGAGTGGAGAAGCTTCCTCCAGTCTCAATCTTAATCTTTCTTTTCTTGAGATGAGACATTTTCTCACTCATTTCCTTGCAGTAAATAGTTTCTATTATTTTCATTTGCAAGTATGTTTGTCTGTGGATAAAGGTTTGGGTTTTTTTAATCACTTTAAAAGCTTGCTCTTTTATGACCAAGAAGGCTTCACCCTATGTAGTGGATGACCACAAGCTCTCGGGACCTCTGGTGTTCCTCAGCGTTATCTATAAAAACTTGCAGAGGTGGAGGACGGTCTTTCAGAAAGCAGTAGATGGTGATTCAGTGCCAGCTCCGACTGTTCAGGCTTTTGTAAGTGACTGCTTTGGCCAACCATTTGGTCTTTTTCTGTTTTGGTTTTCCCTGTGTAAAATGTGAGTAATAATAATTCCCTTTCAGCACCCTTCTGTTCGTATGTAGATTTGAAACTTTTGGGACTCTCTATTACAACATATTTGCACAAAATCTGGCACGGTGGGATCCTTGTCTTAGCTGAAGCCTTCAAGCACTATCATAAGTAGTGGCAGAAATAATAAGCTCCATTCTCTATTTACCCAAAATCTCAAGACAAGTAAGAGAGCTCTTGAGGTTGGTACTTAGTGTAAGACCCCGCAGTCTGCTGAAGGCTTTAATCAGAAAATTGTTATCATACGAACTCACCAGAACAAAAGTTAAATTTATAAGGGAGTAAGGTTTATATGGTTTTCAACCATATATTCCTAGTGTCAGACCTCATTAAGATGGAATTCATGTTCAGAATGTACGCAATTCATTTAGGTGAATTTATAAAGATGCTGTAAAGGCTGGGAACACACAGCCTGGCATTAAAGAGAGAAAGCCCCAAACATTCAAAGTTCTACAGTTAATGTTAAATTTAATTTTGGCTTCCTTATAAGCTCAGAAAGACATAGTTAAAATGCATGAACTGCTGGTCTTTAGTGAGCATCTGATACTCTTTAGTGATCAGAAGGTTTTGCCTGTACTGTGTTCCTGTTCAGATCAGGGTGATTAATTAAAACACACAGAAATCTGTATTTTCTTTCTGTTTTTCCCCACTAGTTTGTAGCCAGAGAAGAAAAAGAAAGCATTGCATTTTGATTAGCAAAGTCTTTCCATTGGGCATACTTTTTCCCTTGTGAAGGATGGTGGTTGTTTTGAAAGAACGGGGCTGTCATCTTCCCTAAGGCCAGATTGCATCAGTAGTCCTTCAGGCGCACTGGGATGTGGACATCACTTCACAGTATGGTTCTTAATGGAATTTTCTGCTACAGAGCAAAAGTCATCAGTCCCTGTTAATTTAGAAAGAGTCGGAGAAGATGACATGGTCATTAATCCTTAAACAGATAAATAGGCAGAATTTTTGAATGATGCATGAGATTTCAGGGAGCTTTTGCAGTATGCAAGAGTCTTGCACGAAGATCCCTTGGGACACAGGAATGATTTAAACTGAGACTGTCAGCATTTTAGTAACCTGTTTTTAATTTAATTTATATCTAGGCTTACCTCTGGATTATGCATTTTGTGCAAGTATTGCACCTGCTGATTTTGGTAAAATATGGTATTACTCATATGTAACTGTGGTTAAATTTTTGGTTTACTTGGAAAGCTTTACAACATATAAAAATGGTAGTTGGTATTTCTGCATTACCAGGAAGATCAGAACTCGAAATCTGTAGTTGAAGATAGGTATAGATACTCCCGTATTTGTAGTGTTATAGACAAATCATGACATACTAACGATGGTTAGTGCCTGCTGAGACAAACCATGTTAGTTCATTCTCTGATTATTAGCCCTTTCTTATAATCCACAATTCATAAATTTGCAATTCAGATTTTCTCTCACTTCATTACCAGCCTCATTTCTTACTTGTAAAGACACAGTCTCCAGCTGAGCTAAAATACCAATTGTCCAGTGAATAGAATCAGTTAGGCAAGCACCTGGGCAGACCTTCAATGTAGCTACTTATTTGAAAGACAGAGATAATCTGCTGCAGCAATAAAAATAGCATCAGAATTGTCCAGAGGAGACAGAGGATGAAGCTACTGGATTAGAATACTGCTCATTTGTATGCAAATGTACTATCCTTCTTCCTGAATTTGATCCTTAAGATCTGTTAATATGGAAGAGTATGGGATGAGAAACATTACTGGAATTGATCCAGACAGATACACCCGGGTTAGTGGTGTGTGGCTAAATCATGATGTACATTCTGGGGATTTTCTGGGGAAAAAAAAAAAAGGAATTTTAAAAAGTCAAGCTGACTGCTTTGGGAGAGCGAAGAACTACATCTACCATTACTGAGGCTGATGGTCCTGTATGACTTTAATCATGTAAGGACTTTCATTTGCTAGAAAATTTCAGTGCTTAGAAAATCAAGTGGTAAATGCCTTCATTTTTACTACTAAACATTGCTGATTACCTGTGAATAAACATTACCCAAATAAATGGAAATATTCTGGTGGGAGGATTTTTTTTTCCCTGACTTGGGTACAGGGTTTTTTTTCTGCAGAAAATTGAGGCATAGAAAGAGCAGGTGGGGGGAAAAAAAAAAAGAGAGAGAGAGACTCTGCCTTAGAGTCTTAAGATTTCAGCCAGATAGTTATTTGCATTTTTCAGTCTTGTGGGAGCTTTAGTGGTCTATTTTGTTATCCGAAGTGTAGGCTCTGTCGCTTGGGTTCCAATGCCCTGCACTTTCATTCTACAGGGCACTTCGTCATTTTGAAATTTGGTGGCATGGAAATGCACCTCAGTAAGTACCTCAGGAAGTCTGCACACCTGGTTATGTGGGGTTTACACTGCATTCTGTCTGTGCCTAAAATTATATGGACTCAGGGTTTTTAATTTCTCGTGATTCTCTGCTGTCATGATTACCCATCATGTCATGAACGAATGGGTCTTTTTTCTAGCAAGAAAAAATGAGACACCAATGAAGGAAAACAAAACTGTGCATTTGAAAAGAATGCAAGGATACCAAATCAAGAAATGAATGCTAGAATTAAGGCTATTAGTCTGGCTCAGATTTTCTTCTGTATAGACGTTACGGCTGTCTGATTACAGAGGTGGGGCGTTTCACAGGTTTTGTTCTTGGGGTCCTTTGCCTTCAGCAGCACACCTTATGAGTGGTACAGAGTAAGAGAGAAGAGTTGGTGCATTTACGGCTCCAGACTGACAGACAGGTCAAGCAGTGTGCCTCCAGTCGCTTTATGCCGTGTTGGGCAGGAACACTTTAATGCTTGTGTGGAAAGCAGCCAGGAGAAGGCGGTGGGCACGCGCAGTCCTGCTGGTCAAAAGCATGTTTTCCACAGCCAGGAAATGTTACAGTCTTTCAGTCTGGGATTTTTTCTGAATTTTTAAAACTTTTTAATAAGTTGAATCTTGTATTCTGAAATGAAAATTTGAGAGATTATTTGCAATATTTTCTGTGTGCATTGGACAATACTATTTTGTCTTATGGCACAAACTTCTAAAAATATATAATTAAGCAAATGATAAAATAAGAACTTTTAAGGGGCTTGCATTTCCTAATACTTGCATTATTATACAGTAGCTTAAAGCTGTAGTCAAAATTTTTTGCTTTAACCACACTTAATATGTTTAATGAATAGAATTTTTTATAACTTCCCATGCAGTACTTGCAATAGTCAACCTCCAGACGTTAGGCTTTTTGCATAGCCCCCAGGTTTTGCAGATCTCTGTGTGTTCAAACTGGTTATTGATCTGTAGCACTTGGTATAAAATTGAAAAAGATCGTCTGAAAAAAATTGTCTCAGAGGAAGTATATAGCTGGTTTTTTTGGCCAGTGCACTTCAGACTGTTATCTCTTCCATTTGTGTGACTTATCTCCCACTTAATTTCATCTTTCCTTTTACCTCCTGGCAAATAGCAATATGCCTCAGCATAACAATGAGGAGCAGCAAAGGTAAAAACAAGTATATTTATATTCTTTCCTGCCTTCCAAATTCAGAACTGAAAATAGAAACTAGTTAGTATCTACTATTCAGAAGGATACTTTGGGTAAAAAGGTTGAATATACTTCAACATTTTTCTGCATTATGCTTTTCTGTAATAAAGATTTTTGTAAAATAATTTAGGAATGATGCTGACAAGAAAAAGATAAACAGGAAGATAATTAGCTCCTGGAAACACTGTATGTATAGCTGTTATTTCAATGAAGCTTCAGAGGCTTATAGCTAAAATATGCAGAACTGTTTGCAGGATGAAATGCGTGGCACATAAAAAGCAATACAGTATATGCAGAGCTGATCAAGGCTCAGAATAACATTTTTAATGAACATTTCCACATGTTTAATAACTCTGCCATCAATGTGTACCATTCCTCCTTACTCTGAAGTTAGCTCTGTGGATACTGCAGCACCATTTTGTGTTTCCATTGTCACTTGAGTGGTCAGATGTTTGAAGATGTTGCCTGAAGAGGCTGTGGAGTCTCCACCCTTGCAGATTCTCAAAACCCAACTGGATCCAGCCCTGAGCTCCCTGCTCCAGTTGACCCTGCTCTGAGCCAAGCTCTAGGTGATCTCCAGAGATTCCTTCCTGCCTCAGTCATTCTGTGATGTGATAGCAAATCATCATAGAATGCTTTGGATTGGAAGGGACCTTAAAGATCATTTAGTTTCAACACCCCTGCCATGGGCAGGAACACCTTCTACTAGACCAGGTTGCTTAAAGCCCCATCCAGCCTGGCCTTGAACACTTCTAGGGGTGGGGTATCTACAGTCTTTCTGGACAACCTGTTTCAGTGCCTTGCCACCCTCACAGTGAAGAACTTCTTCCTTACATCTACTGTAAATCTATCCTCTTTCAGTTTAAAACATTACCCCTTTTCCTGTTGCTATGTGACCTTGTAAAAGGTCCCTCTCCACTTTTCTTATGGGCCCCCTTTAAGTATTAAAAGGCTGCAATAAGGTCTCCCTGGAGCCTTCCCATCTTCATGGCTTTCCTTTGAACCCACTCCATTCAACAAAAATGTTTTTAGAGATATGTAATCCTGTTTGTCCTCCCTTCCTGATTGCATTAGAGAACTCTGTAATTGATGCTCTTTCAAACTTTCAAGAAAAAATAGAAATTCTGAAACATCAACAAAGAGTTTTCTCTGGAATGTTATTTAGTTTGTATTTGACTGCAGCTTATCAGAAATAAATAATGAAGAATTTTATGCTCTGAAAAACAGATCTTCCCTTTTCAGATCTTTTCAGTGTCTGGTGCTCATATATAGGTATATCTTTTACAGTGGTATAGAGGCTTGGCAATTCTGGTGTAAAAATGTGACACTGAAAAAAAAAACCCTCACCAAATAGTGCTAACTGTGTCAAAATCAAACCACTTCATATTTGTGTGCATGAACATGAAATGTGTAATTATATATATGCTTATAGAGAGGCATAGTGGCTATGTGGGATATCTTAACACTGAAAAAAAAAACCCTCACCAAATAGTGCTAACTGTGTCAAAATCAAACCACTTCATATTTGTGTGCATGAACATGAAATGTGTAATTATATATATGCTTATAGAGAGGCATAGTGGCTATAGTGGTTTTCTTTGTGTCTGTTTATATTTCTGGGGAGAAAAAAACCCCACAAACAAACAAAAAACAAAACAAACCTCCACCTTAACAGTAGTATTTGAATGGGATAAAGCCCCATTCTCCTGAGTTTACCTAAATCTGTAACTATACAGAATCACAGAACAATCAAGATTTAAAGAGATGCCTGAAGATTGTATAGTCTAACCCTTGTGCCCAAAGCAGTATCAGCTGGAGCAGAGCAGGACCGTGCTAGTTGGGTTTTGAGCATCTCCAACAACTGTGACTCCACAACCTCTCTGAGTCCGAGTAATACAGCATGAGGTATAAAACACTGAATATGGGAGAAGCGAGATGAAGAACCCAGTTTTGTGATCCACACTCCAAAGAAGCATTTAAGCACATACTGCAATAGTACTACAGTAAAAACAATTAATGTTTGGGTGTAAGTGCAGTACTGAGCTAGAGTCCTTAGCAATGTTTACTTTCATGTAGTGATGCCTTTCGATATTCCTTACAGATATTAAACCCAGTATTCAGTCACAGAAATCAGAGGGACAGTTATCAATTCTGCTGGCTTATTGCATGCTCTGTTATTTTGCTGATAATAGTGGGAAGGGCTCCCTTCGGCACCCAGGTACAACTGTGTATCCCTATGGGCTTTGGTCAGTTTTATTACTAGGGACATTTTGATTACTATGAAAGGACTACACAGAACTGTAGGCATTTATAAAGTTTGCATATGATGAGGTGTCATTTACTTATAATGTGTACAGTAATATTTTTTTCTGCTATAAACACTTTACATAAAGCCTTTGAAAGAGCAGTAAGGCTGCAGCAGGCCTATGCAATAATCTTGTCATCCTTAAATTATTTTTCCGAAGCCCCGCTTCTCAAGCTGTCATGTGGGATATTTTCATCCCTGGCTGATGGCATTCACTATGTCCGCTTCCAGGGCAGCCACAGGCAGACCTTTTCAGAAAAACAGATGAAGCGGTTTATATATAGCATTCCGTTTATTCCCAATGAATCAAACGGCCTTGTGGCCAGGACTTCAGTTAAAAAAAGGCAGTTTACTGAGAACCTCTAAATAGGATAAAAAGGATAATAAGTGGTGCTACATTCCCCCAATGGTTACCTTTTCAGTATCATACAGAAAAATTCCCCCTGAAATGAATTCACCACACCCTGTTTACACAGAGGTGATTAATTTTTTTGTTCAGGATTTTACAAATAGTAAAAAAGAAAAAAAAAGATATACCTCCGTGGCGTTGAACATCAGAACTGGGCCACTGGAGTAACTAACATGTAATATTTATCATGTTTCCCACCCTTCCTAAGCAGAAACATGTGACTGGATGTAATTTTTAATTGAGATGAAAGGACAATTCTTTTTTTAAACATTTTTTATTTTATTTTTATAATTTAAGTTTGTATTGGAGGATTAACCTAAGACTTGTTTCTAACTCTATGGTCAACTTTAGCACATGATGTGCAGGAAAGGGCACAAAGGCCTACCGGTCATGATTCCTCATGGACAAAGCTCTAAACTTTACCGGTCATTGTCTACATAATGCTCATGTGTAAGGTTAGACATGTTTACACAAATACAGGTGTGGGTATGCTGCACTAAATGCCTATATACTGTGCTTTGCATAGAAAGACTTTTAGGACAAGGATTGCCCCTAGGTCATTAGCTGGAAGAGGTGCTGAAGGTCTATCAGTGTTTTGAGACAGAGTGAGTTGGATGATGCATGAAGTTCAGAACTATATAGTGTGTGAAGAGCCATCATCTGTTCATCTTATTAACTGTGCTTTTAGCCTGAGATGGAAGGGTCTAAATTTGTCTCTTGTAACCGTAATACTAGTAACCTATTCGAATAGTCTGCTTGAAAAGTTTGTTATTCTAATTGGCTTCTATTATAATGTAATTCTTTATACTTCAATTAGTTCTGTAATATGGCTGCATGGTTTAATAAAAAAACCTCTCAAACTGATTAATTTTTATAGCTCCACAAGTGTTGTATTTTATCTTCTCTTTTATAGTCTGTTACTCTTGTGCTTTATACCTGCCTGTATGCCTTTAGACTAATTTCCCATACAAGAAGGCTTTTTCCCTGCATGCATTTCATTATGTGTTTTCTCAAGGTCACCAGTGGCTTTCCACCTGTTTCTTGTCACCTCTCTCTGATTTTTAGTACGTGGCCAATTAGATAATCGTAAAGAGCCAGTTGATCAAGATAGTTGACCTTGACTTGCAACCAAACTTGGGAAAGCAGCTTCCGTGCATGTGCCTGATTGTGATGAGCCTGTCAAAGAAAATGACTGAACTTCAGTAACTTTACTATTAAAGTTGTGGTTATTGTTTGAAACTTGCCTTTTTCAAATGCTAAGAAAAATAACATTTTTAAAAATTGCTTGAATTTGCAAAATCTGGATGCTGAAGGTAGCTTTTAATTGATCCAACTGAGTGTTTCAGCAATTGTTGGAAGAAAGGAATATGTAGCCAACTGACTTTTATTAGTTGCCATTGGTAATCAACTCATTTAGAGACATCACGTCAGAATTTACAGAAAGAAACTTTTCCTGAGATGCAAAGCTTTTATTTACTTTTAATGCTAATAAGATTTGTCTTTTAAATTTTATACCATTTTGCACTGACTTAGGTTTGACCACAAGCTTCCTAGCCTTTAACAACCAAAACCAGAAGTATTTCTAGGATCTTATGTTCAGGATTTAATTTAAAAACTGAAGGACACCAGCTGCAGAAAGCAAAACCTGCCCAGTAGCTAGATGTAAGCTCACTCTCTTCATCCCTTTCTTAGCCTGTAGGAGCTTTAGTTCTCTTTTTTATATCGTTGTTCTTTGCTTACCAACCCTGAAAGCTGGGTATCAATATGAACAGCACACTGCATCCTGTATGTAGAAGATGTAGAAAAGAACACCTGCTAGCAACCTGTAGAGATGGGGCTGGAGCCTAAGGGTGGTTGCTTCTGAGTAACGGAATAAAATATTTTAAGTAAAACAAAAGGACTGCAGTTTTCTTCTTCTAAACTTCCTGAAAGCATGTTTGTAAGTATCTAGTTCCAGAGACCTTTATGGTTCTCAAGTTGTGATCATGGGCTGTGTTCAGCAGAGACCTATGTCCATGTCCCAGTATGTAGTTCATGCCCCTCCCATCACTGGACTGGAGCCTAGTTAATCATATGGTGCTGAAAAGCAAGTAAACCACTGAAGTCATTGCAAGAACGAAATGTACAGGGAGGAGAGGCAGGAGTACAGAAGTGAGAGACACATACACTGATTGAAGGACGTTAAGTAGATGAACAAAGGAGAGGAAAACACACATGCTGTAGAAATGCAAATTGTGAATTAATATCAGTTTATATTGTAATGTCAGGGTTCTACTTTATAGCTGGAGCAAGAACTCTCATAAATCCAGGCTAATCTGTTTGGTCTGTAAGTAGTGGGCCGAAGAATTACTCCTCTGAATTTATATGCTGTTACTGTTTTTACAAGAATATGCTGCCTGTTATACTCTCTGGAAACAGAGGTAATCAGGGTTGTCAGTGAGGAGGTTTGCACTGGCTCATGCTATGAACCACCTTCCTGAAATATCCTGGAAAACACTGAGTTGCTGTCTGCTGCTTTGCTTTCCAGATGGTTCCTTTAAATTGCCTTGAAATCCCCCTGAAGTCAGGTTAAGGTAAAAGCAAATGTGGCTTTATTTATAAAATTCATATTATACAATATAGCTCAAAAAATGTGAGTGATGTAGAAGAAAGAAAACCACACAGTTATCTGCCTGTTAGGTTAAATCAGGATATTCCTCCCATCCTGTGTGGAGAAGCTCACAGGTTGCTAGAAGCTGACATCCCCATGGCTGAGGAGCCATTTCACAAGGATGTCTCTGGTCATGGATTGTAGCAGTTGAAGAGGGTTAAGAGAAGATATCAGCTGTTATAACTCAACCATTTTTTGCTGTTTGCTTGGGTTTTGTTTGCAGTTAAATTTCTTTTTCCTTCTCCCTTATTCCTATGCTTGTGTAAGAATTACTAATCCACAGGTTCACAGGTTTTAGATGCCTTCTGATGTGTAAAATAGCCTCTTTTTGGAAACAGCAGGATCCCTTTGGCTAGATTTCCCATAGGACAGTAACCTGCCTTTTTGGTAGTCCCTGTACTTGACTAAACTGTTACTAAAATGTTAATTTATTGAAGAGGAAAACTGTGCTTCTCACCTCTTAAGGAAACACGAAAATCTCAGGTTAAAGCTTTTTCATGCTCTGGACCTTGCGAAGCATTCAGTTCAGCAGCTTCATGCAGATGCGTAAACCAAGACTAATGTATGCGTTACTGGCGCTTGAAAGAATCTAGATGTGACTCTCTATAGGCCACTTGGGAGTGAAAAAGGGGTTGGGATGACTGTCCATAGCTCTTTTTCTTTACAGAGGATGTCACCCTTTTTTCTTGCTCATTTTCCTGAAGGTCATAGGTCTGAGCCTGTTGCTTCTCATGTGATAGTGATGAAAATCTATGATCCCAGTTGTAGGCTTAGTTTCTCAGTTTGTGCTGTTGAAGCTTCTCTGATATAATGGTGAGTCATTTCTGACTTAATTAACACATGGCCAGAGCAGCGGGTGATGCACTCTTAGATACTAAGCTTTTTAATTAAGTATACCAGGCTTTATATTACAGACCAGGTTTTATCTTACGAGAACTGTTAGAATTCCACAGTTGGTTTCCGGGGGCCATGTAGGACACATTACCTGAAAAATCTGGTGTCTTTGCATAGCTACGTGATTGAATTCAGTAGGTTTGTATTTTGAAGGGAATCATCCTTATATAACTATTTTCAATCTTCTACAAATCTTTTGAATTGCTATTGCCTTAACTTTTGTGGAGTACAGCTGATTATAATTCTTCTTTGCAAGGAGCCATTATAATAATTAAAAAAAAAAAAAAAGACTGCAAAGTGTATTGCCACCCTGAGCTATAAATACACTGTGGAAATGCTTATGGTGTGTCATGCATAGATCTGTAATCCTTCAGGGGTAAGATCAGCCTTTGATGGCACTGTTCAGTGGAACTGCAGTGTGGACAGGTCTTTAAATTTCAGATGGTGAGAGTTTAAAATAGATTTTAAAACAGAATGTTGAAACAGACTAGAATAGTGATTGTAGTAAGCATTCTGACTGAAGGTAAATTCATGATACCAGCTTTATTTTTAATGCCTGTTTGCTCTCTGTGGTAAACTTACAGAAAAGTCCCATCTCCTGATGTTTCTTAGATGGTGGAGTGATTGCATTATGTGGTTGTGTTTTGGTATGCTCCCCATCATTATTCTGTCATTTGGAGCTACCTTAAAGAAAATACCTGCACACCTTGTAGTTTTGCGCCTTTACTGAATGAGGCTTTGCTGTATTGCTCAAAAGTGGTGTGGTGAGAGAGTGGGTGTTGGTGAAGGAAAGCAGCTGCTGTTCTTGCTGTTTCCTCCAGAGGTAACTGGAGGAGTTCCAGCAGTGCTGGAAGTCAAGCAGGGCCTCTTCAGGACAGCAGGTCTTCCCCTCTGTGAACTCGATTGTGGACTGTCCTATAGAAGTCCCAGTGCACTGTCTTACTAAACCAGGCCAGTATTGCCAAGTGTTTATGTTTGGTATCTGGAAAACATATCTCCTCACCTGAATGATTGCTGGATCTGTTTGCTTATTATTTAGGCACACTGTTGAATGAATGGCTGCCAATGCCTCAGTAAATAGCTCATCAAAAAAACACCCATATGGTTATTTGCTTAGTTTTGGAAAGAAAGAATCCAGCATTGTTTTTATTTACATGGTAAATAAAAGCCCCTTTACTAACTTCATTGGTATGTCCTTGTACGTGCTTTTTCTTTCTGAGATTTTCGGAGAGCAAAACACAGTCTATAATTTAACAGCAGAAAGACCCTTCTGAAATAACGTTTTTTAAAGTAATTCACTTGCACTGAACTGGTGCATTGAGAACTCTTTACATTACTGGTTATAGCTTTTATTTTTGATCTACAACCAGTGAAAGCTGGAAGTTACTTAATACTTATGCTAGCAAAAGGCAAAGAATAAATCAAACAGCATAATAAAGTCCACCTCTAATTACATTTTGCTCTATTTTTTTATTTAATTTTACATTGAATGAAGTATGCCTTAGAGTAATTCAGGTATTGATTAGTTAAATGGATTATTCGTAGTGGAAAAAATTTAATTGAATTGAAAACAAACATCTTTGCATATGTATATACAAATCCAAGCAATTTTTTTTTTTTTAAAGCTTGTATATTTTTAGCTGATTTACAGCAGG
>NW_010406838.1:2572-6798 GCF_000710305.1 Buceros rhinoceros silvestris | reverse complement strand
GACAGTGTTCACCAGCTGAGGAGGCATCTCTGATATATTTCTGTTACTGAAGCTATGCTTGCTGATTGGAGATATCAGTTAGACTAATAGAAATTATAATTAAACCATGCATTTTCCTGAACATATGTGACTTCATTGCTTTCAAATTATCTAAAATAATTGGCCAAGTGGGCTTTGCACACACAGGTCATGCTACAGATTAGTGTTGGTAATCATAGAAATACTGTTTACTAAAGATTTTCTTTCCATTTAAAATGACTGTCATTGGCTGAAATCCTTTTGTCTGAAAATAAAGCTTGTAAAGTAAGTGGAACAGGTACTTAGATCTGTCTTGTTCTCCCCATATAGTTAATAGAGGAACTTACCACCCTGTTGGAGCTACTAGATGGGACTCCAGATGCACAGGTTTTAATCCCAAGTTGGCCATTTACAGACTGTGTGATCTTGGATTATTAATTAACCTTAATGCGTTTTATTTTCTTCATCAATAATTTGGGAATAATGATTTCTAACCTCCCTCTGTAGAGATCTCTGAATATCACCATTCACGCAAGAGCTGCGAGATGATGGTTGTGTTACTAATGACAGTTCCTTTCTATCCGACTGGTGACTGTTTCTTTTTTCTCTTTGAATCGTTGTGTGACTGTGGTAGGACAGAAATTGAGAAGAAAGAAGGGAACTGCTGGAGATAAGTACAGTGTAACAGGGACAGCTTTCTGCCTATTGTCCAGAGCCACTGCTCAGCCAACACTGGATGCATTTTTGTCTGCCGCCGGACCGACGCAGACTTTGTAGAGTCATTTCAAAGGCATACAGGCCTCCCTAATGACACTCGGTTTATATGAAATAGTTTTGAAGAATCTGACTTTATTAAGTAATAGTGAGTGACTGGGACCCCAGTGCTGAGTACTTCTTTTGTAGGTAGTATGATAACGCTGCTTGTGTTGTGATCTCGTAGGCTGCGGGATCAGGCAGTGCCACAGAGACATAAAGGGCGAGAGACAGGGATAGGAAGGGAGAAACTGCAAAAATAACACATTTATTTTCATACATTGCAACACAAATGTTTTAAGAACTTTATACTGCTGCTCTTCATTTGAACCAGATAGCTTTTTTATTTCATGTTTATTCTTGCTCTTCTTACTATTCACAGATCTCTTTGAGCAGGGAGAGCTGTGCCCGAGATATACATGTATACCTGTAACTATGAATGTGGCCTTGCATTCAAGTGAGAATCTGTTTAAATGTCACAGGTGTCTAGCATCGAAAAGCAATTGCATCTCAGTGGTTTGTGTGTTATATTTAGTACAGTTGTTATGAATATCTCCGACCCTTGTCATTCTGTCAAAATTGTCATTAAGGAACGCGTTAGATCGGGAAGGTTCTGGTATGTCGTACTGTTAGAGGAGAATATGCTATCATATGTGGCATAGACATCAAGAAAATGTCTCGCTGCTACTTTTTGAAGTACTGATCAGTGCATTGCTTCGTCCGCAGGAGTCTATGAATATAGTCATGCTCGAAAGGCAATTGGCTGAGGAAGATGCAGAGTTAATTCTTCCAAGCTCTTGCTGTAACACCACCTTTCCCATTAGATTAAGACCTTTCATTCTTTCATGCTTTTTTTTTAAATTGTTTTGGTTTTTGAGGTTTAGTATTTGTGAAAATGAACCCACCTGGAAGGGAGTAGACTGTAGGCTGGCTCTGCAGCCCCATATCTCTGCTACTGCTGCTTTGCTCCCAGAAGCTATTGCAAGTTTGGTCCTCAACCAAACTTCCAAACTCAGCTGGGAAGTAGATACAAGAGAAGATTAAAGTGCTTAGACGTTCTTTTCAGGAGGAAGCCCAATTCAGCTGGTTTTGGACATGTTTGTGAACTGTAGAGGCTGGTATCTTCTGCAACTACACTATTCCTTTCGACCTCTTTCTTTGGTTATTTATGTCCTAACTCCTCCATGTTAAGTAGATCACATCTTATGTTGCATTTCCGTGTAGTGTTGCATTAGTTTGAGAAAGCTGTTGTCTATGTGTTGTATGACATGGTTCTTCCTTAGAAGCCTGGCTCTGTGGCTGACTGCATTTCTTACAATGTTCCTGCAGTTATGCTTAGGAGTCTTTGAAATTCCCTTGGTAAATTGATCTGTTTGCTTCTGTCATATTTATCTATTGTCGTAATACTTGCCTCAATGCATTGCAGGTTGAAAACAGTCCCTAAGCTACTCCAAATTGTTCAGTCCAGTACTGTAGATGGTCGTCTTTGAGCACTGACTTTTCATTACAAAAACATTTTCTTTGGATCACCTCTTCTCATCTATTTTGAGAAAAGAGAGGGTGGTTGTAATTCCTGAATGCTATTCGTGACACCCAAGTTGCAAACTTCTGTCCTAGAATAAATATTGCCAGTGACACTCCAGTGCAGTGTCGCAGGAGTGGTGCGTTACCCTAACTCTACTTTACTAGTCACGAGAGAACTCCTTGTGGATAATATTGCTCAGTGGTGATATAAACTGGACACCAAAGCATGGGTAGTGAATGCTTCAGGAATAGAGAATATAATTAGAAAAGGTGATTTAACTGCTATGGCTTTGTTTTAGCAAGAGGAGGAAAAAATCAAGAAGGTTAGTGGAGTGATCTTAGTCTGTGATCTGTGGAAGCCTTTCTCTTCTTAGGAATAGCATTGCTATTTAGCATAGTGACTATGCATTAAATAGCAGCTCTCTGATTGGAAAGATCTATTTTGTCAATTTTACCCTTATTTCTTAAGCTCTGTTCTCATTTTGCTGGATAGTGATAACTCTCTGTGAAAAAAATTAGAATTACTTATATCCTGCATCCAGACAGTCAGGTTCTGGATTCAGAGATTCACTAGAAATGGTCAAAAAGTATTATGTAGACTTCAAATGCTTGGGCTGTATAAGCAGAGATGAGTCTCAAGAGCCTTAATGAATAGTGAGAGTATGCACTGCTTGAGTCTTGTAGCAGCACGATTTTAGCTCACAGGAAACCAATGTGGAAGAAAATCTCTTCACTGTGGATGAATTATCATATCTTCTAGATTTGGGTACATGCTGAGTGGGTGGGTAAGTTAGCCTGGAACACTTAGCTGCCTGAAAAGAAAGTTTTTTTAGGACCTGCTTGTGGAGTATGTATTTCTGGCCTTCAACCTTTTTTAATTCACTTCACATGAGTTGTGCATTATTTATAGTGAGTGTGGGAGATGGAAGGAGTACTGTGGAAGAAAGAAAAATAAACCTTTCAATCATGAATTCTGTTTTTGACTGTGATGCCAGTTTGGGGCAAGATAACAATAATTTTGCAACCAAAATAGAAGTGCTAAAATCTCCCAAAATTCACCAGTCTCACTCATGATCTGAATATTTTCTCAAATGGAAGCAAAGCACAAAGTCTTGAGGCATGATCAGCCTCCTGATGAGAAGAGCAGATCATCCTCTTTTAACTCATAAATGTCTTCTTGCTGCTTTGAATAGGCTTTGATGGCCAGAGGTGACCTCTGTGTGTCGATGTTGTCGAGGTTACTGGGCTGTAGGAACAAACTAGCAGACATCTCGGGTTCGGGCTGTACATCGACAGCAGGCTTCCTCTTGTCTGGGGGTGAGCCATGCCAGAAGCTCTCCCAGAAGGCTCCCGGGTTTTGGAGCTCTGTAGGACTGTAGCCTTTCCCCAGATCTGCAGTTTAGCAAGACTAATGAAACTAGTGTGGGAATTGAGCTGTGCTTGGCGTAAGAGGCCAATGCCATCAGATGAACATGCTCTTGTGGGCGCTCAGCCTGTTTTGTCACTGCAGTGGTACCAGAGGGGCATGAATGCAGTTTCATGGACAACCTTTCACTATCAGAGCTTGAATCAAGAGGTTTATTTTCCTGCACCATACTTCAGCAGCATTTAGTCATTGCGAGAGATTATTTCTGTGATCTCATTTACTGTGTGGCCCCTCACACGACTGCATTGGCACAAGTGAAGGAACAGTAAGATGGGAACTAGGCGTGGGAACAAGCAGCTGAGATGGGAGCTTTGCCCACTGAAGAAAATGTAGACAGCAGCTCTTCTTCAGGATCCTGCAAAGCATGGCGCTTGGCAGGTCTGACTCAACCGACCTGGGAGTGTTTGTGCAATCCTAAATGCCGCACTGACACTACTCAGCAGTCCTAAGTTTTTGTTGAAAGGGTGCATCAATTCGTACCGTTTCATGCATGCCTCACTTTGCT
>NW_010406838.1:0-2461 GCF_000710305.1 Buceros rhinoceros silvestris | reverse complement strand
GGTGCATCAATTCGTACCTTTTCATTCATGCTTCACTTTGCTTACAGCTGATCCGCGTTCATTCTGTTTAGTGCTGCAGTAAGAATCACTTGAAGAGTCACAGCCTTGCTGTTTAGAAAACCAGAGCATTGCACAGTGCAGCTGTCAAGTCAGGTTCCTGTTGAGGAAAGGCAATGCCCTGTATTGTTAAAGCAAGTCAAATGTCATTTATTTTGACTCTGGTTACAGAGTAGCCTAATAAGTACTTGTTCAGCCTAAATAAAACAATGTAATGTTTATCAGTATGCTTATCAATAATGAAAGGATCAAACATGGGTCGTCTTTTTTTTTTTTCAGGCTGTACTGTTAATGTACTATTAACATATTCTACTTGTTCTTCATACGTGACTGCTAGAAGCTGTGAGGGGACACATTCCGTGTTTGGAGTGTTGTACGCATAGACACTATAAATGTGATGAGTAGGGCAAAGAGTAAGAGACTGATTCAGCTTGAATCTGTTGTGGAGCTAGTAATGCTTCCTGTAGGAGAAGTAACGAGACCAAGGGTCCATGGGGGGGTCATCTCATTAATTGTCTTGCATTTCTTAGACAAAGTCTCTAGTGTTGGTTTACACAAGCATTCAAAAGTCATGTGTCAGGCCCAAAATTTATGAATTTAACTTAAAAATATTACAGTTTTCTGGCTTTTTGTCTTTTGAATATTTGTGATTCTAATCTTGATGATCACAGAAAAATTATTGAATTATTTTTTTGTTTTAAACTGCAAATGAGATTACTTGTCACCTTCTGGTGTGCTTCCAGATCTAACAAACAAGGAACAAGTTAGGGTAAAAGTGATCCTTACACAAGCCTGCGCACCAAGGGCGTTTTTTCCCTGTAGTCCTGCAAATGAGAGAAGCAGGGTAGGAAGAGTCTTGGCATTTCCCCCATTCGTAGTAGATCCTGGTCAGTGCCTCTGCCCTGAGAACCTGCAGTTGGGATCCGGTAACTGGATGGTTCTTTCTGTGCTCCTTGCCTGGAGAGAAGAAAACTACTGTCTGTGGAAAGTGCTCGGCTGTAGAACTCTTGAAGGAAAGTAAGACCGTAAGGTAATCCTAAACCAGGTAAAATTGGACCCCAAAAGACTGAAATGCTGGCAGTGGAGCGCACAGCTGAAGGAATAGGAACAGATAACAGAGAGTGCTTTCAGTGAACTTCAGCTGGAAGCTGGTGAGACAACTGGTGGACCTGCTGGGTGATCCACATGCGAAGGAAGCAATTCATGAAAGCAGAATATTGCGGAGACATTAAATTATTTAGTAGTACCAGCCCTCACTGCAGATGAGCTTCCAGATTTTTTGAGAGTGTTCAAGTATGAGGTGGCTGAGGTGTTAGACAAAATATGTACAGTTTTATTAGAAATAACATCATAAGAATGTGGAATTAATGCATTAGAAGGCTCTAGGAAACATCTGGAGAACTGCAGCCCAGTAAGCTTAGACTGGTAGCCGGTAAATAAGCTGAGATAAAAGTTACCAACAGGTCTCAATTCATAGATTGCAGCCATCAAGATTGCACAGAAGAAAACAGTGTCAGGCCAGACTGCAGAGGAGGAAGATGTTTTGGCAGATGGAAAACGATTTAACTGATGAGAGCTTTTAGAAAGTTCTGTTGTCCTTCACAAGTGTTAAGAAACATGGTACTACTAAGATGGGAGTCAGCTTGCTGGCACACCTCAAGACTTGTATTGGAGACAGAAGCAAAAGACGCATTAACTCGTTAGACCTTCTAACAGTGGTACGTTGATAAATCCCCACTTCAAACTGGTGGGAACTGTTCTATTCTTACAGGCATGAATCAGTACCGGTGTGGGATTGTGCCTGCCCCACTAGCCCTGCCAAAAGCAGAATTGGGGAGTGTCTGAATGGCATCTGATCCCTGAGAATCTGAGCATGGAGAGCTTATGAGGCTGTCAGTCCTACACCTCTCCGTGGAGATCTCCATTTAGGAAAGGTCTGGACCTGAGAATAGCAAATTCGTTTTTGATATGCAGCTGAATTGAAAAATATAGTAGTAAAAGAAAAAAATCCCAGTAATTTGGAAAACATACCATTAAGAGTAGGAAAAGTGATAAAGAATAGCATGGAGAATGTTACCAAAAGTAAAAGCTGATATATCAAGAACGCCCTCGTTTCACCTCAGAATAGCATTTGAGAGTCAGTGGGAGTTCTGGGAACACGAGATGAAGCTGAAAAAGGATCAGGGGAATCTCAGTTGTGGAGAATGGCTGAAGAAAATTGTGACTGTTTACCTTAGAAAGCAGATGAGTCAGAGAAGAGTTGTGCTAAAACTGTATAAACCAGTAAATGGTAATAAAGAAGGTAGTTTGGTGTAGTTTCTGCTTTCCTTGTCTTAAAGCACTGGAGTGAGTGGGTATTGAAAGGAATCAGAAGGTGTTAAGGGTCGAGGGACTGAGGTACCCA
>NW_010406837.1:1642-3452 GCF_000710305.1 Buceros rhinoceros silvestris | reverse complement strand
GAGCTTTAGGGTCCCTCCCAGCCCAAACCATCCCATGAATCTCTGATTTCTGCCAGCTCCCGCAGGAACACGCTCTCGCACCGCCGGCTGGGCTCTGCTCTTTAATGTACTAATTCCTCCAGCGTTGCAACCCACAGCCTCAAAGGCGCTACAGCGCTGCTCTGCCAAGGTCTTGACACTCATCCCAGCATCACCCTCCTCATCATCCCGAGGAGCAAGGCCTCCACCAGCGCCAAGAACCAGCCAAGGGAAGTCTCTTGTGGCCCTTCTAGCGGAATGGCAGCAATGACAGAGAGCAACGTAGCTACTGCGATGGTCTCGGATCGGTTTTGGTCGCGTCCCTGATGAAATTACAGCGTGGAGATGAGAGACGAACTGAATCTGTCTCCCCAGCCGGGCTAGAAGCGCTTCATCTGGCGGCGTTCTTGTCGGCGCTGCTTCTTCTCGTTTGGCTCCTGACCGGTGGGCGAAGAGTCGGCTGCGAACCAGGGCCCCAGGATGTTCACCCACAGCAGGTAGAGAGCGCGGCCCGGAGCCTGCGGAACACGCGCGGCACCACCCCGGTCACTCCGGGGACAGCTCTGGCGGGGCGGGAGCTGCTGGGGAAGCTGGAGGAGCTGGAGTATCTCCACCAGCTGGATCAGGGGCGTTGGAGGACACACGGAAACCAAAGGCAGCGGCAGGCAGCCAAAGCAAACAGCCCGATTTCACAGGGGTTAGGAGCGTCCACTGCACTCGGGCTTCCCAGAAGGAAACCTGCGCATCAGGTCTGCATTACCCGGAGAGACGCCGCTGCCCAGACAGCCCGCCTCTCCCTCCTTCTGAAAACACAGCCGCTTTCTCGGAATTCAAAACCCAAAGCGCTGCAGAGAGCGCCTGAGGGGCAGTCGAGTCCCAGCTGCCCTCGGCCAGGCAGCGAGACAGCAACTCGTAGGGACGGGACTGAGAGAACCTCGGGCGCTCCCAAGCCTGCCCTACATACACCTTGTGGGACATACTGGAAGCAACTGGGGGATTTTTTTTAAGTAACTGGAGGTTGTTTTTGTTCTTCTGTAACAGCAGCCGTAGCTGGAGGCACATGACAGACCCTCAGGAGTAGGAGGAGTCTGGGCAGAACCGAAGCTGCAGCGTCCAGCAGTTCCCGGCCTCTGTCCCTGCGGGGGAGTGACCGAAAAAGAACCCCAAGCAGCATCACGGTCTGTTTGCCACAGTCACAAAACAGCACAGAGACAGCTTTGATCTGCCTCGTGGTTCTCGCTGCCCTTTCACAGGACCAGAGAGAAGGGCCAAGGCCAGCCGGGCTTTTGTGTGAGGACCTCTCCCTTGCGCGGTCTCGTTTTTAACAGGATTCGATGGGGAATGAAAAAATTGATCAGCAAACAGCTGTGGCCTGAAAGGGGACATTGAAACAGATAAAGAACATCCTCGGCTCCGAGGACAGGGAGAACCGCGGGGGCTTACCAGGAGCCAGAAGTACCAGACGTAGAGCGAGAAGCAGCTCAGCACCTGGACGATGGCTGTCAGCAGGATCACATCCTTCAGGTGCCTGAGGGGGGAACAGCACAACCGTCACCCTGCCGCCCAGCCCGCACCACGCTCCCCAGCTCCTCTGCCCACACCGCCCCAGGCACCGTCCCCGCAATACGCTCTGCCGCACACCATCGTCGACAAGGGTCGGAGCGGCGAGCAGACCCAGATAAATAAACTGAGGAGTTAAGAGCCGGGATTCCCCTGGCGAGGGACGCTGAGACAGCTGAGGAATGCGGCAGGGGGGGAAACAAGCAGCAAAACCGCCACTGCCAGAGCCCGC
>NW_010406837.1:982-1544 GCF_000710305.1 Buceros rhinoceros silvestris | reverse complement strand
CCCCAAGTCCCCGGTGGACGGGCTGCGCCTGCCCGTGCAACACACGTTGTGTAGTAAAGTAGAGCCGACTGCTCCAAAGAGAAGCATCCATCTCCCCAGGCCATGCCAGGGGCCGAGGGGTACGCTCGGGGTCACCGCAGGACTGGGGTGCCCCAAGGACATGCACATCATCACTACAGCAACAGGCAGGTCCCCCCCCTCCTGCTTATGCCAGCTCCGGGGTCTTCCGTGGCAGCCTGAAACAAGCTGCCCACACCTCCACCACCATCCCGGGAGGGACCTGACACCCCGGAGAGGTCAATGGGTTTTCACAGGAGCCATGGGGAGAGCCCCGACAGGTCAGAAAAACACCAGCTCCTTCGCTCCCGTTCGACCCCCAGCATCTGCTGGAGTCAGAGATGCTCAAGCCACAGCCAAGGAGAGTCGGGACAACAAAAGCAAAGGCAGCGGAACAGCCTGTCTCGTTCTGGGCACAGCACAAAGCCACGACCACAAACAACCGGTTTAGGTGGGACACCATCACCACTGCAAGGTGCTGCAGAACCCACACCCCACAGCCCCA
>NW_010406837.1:0-753 GCF_000710305.1 Buceros rhinoceros silvestris | reverse complement strand
GTGACGGCACAGCTGTCCCCAGCCCCCGTCACCAGCAGCAGGAGGGACCCGCTGTCAACCCCACCACGTGCCAGGGCAGCGCTGTGGCACACGGGGCCAGGAGGCAGGAACCTGGAGGGTTCCCCCACGCCCAGAGCCCTCGGCCGGACAAACGGGCACGGGGACAGGAGGAGCCCTACGCGTTCGTGAGCACCCGGGGGGGTTACACTCAGGCACGTGGCGAGGGGTCTGCCCAGGCCGGGGTGCAAAGGGACAGGGTAAGGGCGGGATCAGGAGCGGGCACGGTGTGGTTTTAGGGCTCTGCCTCTGTGTTTTGCGCAGCCTCAGGCTAGCATCGATTAACGGCTCATAAATTTCCCCCCAAGGGTAACTGCTCAGGCAGAAAAAACCCAGAGCCGCCGGGGAAGTCTGGAGCCAGGACCGTGGCAACCGCACTGCCACCTTGGACAGCAGGTCCCGTGGTCCCTGTGCTGACGCCTGTCAGTTGTCACCGCTAACCGCACCGTCCCACAGTGCACGGGGCAGTTACGGGGCTGCCTCGGTGCTCCACGCACCCCACAGCCGGGAGGACTCCCCAGGCCGCACCAGCTCCTGTACAGTCCTCGCTGGCCTGTCCTGGGGGTGTTTCTCCGAAAAAGGCTCCAAAATATTTTATGCTTCTACTCAGGAGAAGAAACAGCATAAAAAGGGAGAACGAGGCCGGGCTGACCAGCGGGAAGCGCGGGGTGCGCACAGGCACAAGCACAGAGGGCA
>NW_010406836.1:0-2258 GCF_000710305.1 Buceros rhinoceros silvestris | reverse complement strand
TGGGCCCCGGGGATGGAGCCACTCACCCGGGAGCTCTGGGGCCAGGACTGTGCCTCCCACACTGCCCGTCACCCCTGCCCTGCCCCGTCCTGCTGGACACTGCCTGGGTCAGCCAGCAAAGGGACATCTGGCCTTGCTACGCGTGGCTGGGATGGCCCGTGCCAGCTGGACACAGCCCCGAGCCCTCCTTCACCCCGTGGAGGAGCCTGTGGGGACCCAGCGCTTCCCTCCGCCACCCCCCGCTCTCCGGCCGGGCGGGCTTGACGAAGGCACCCTCTGCCCCAGCAGCGGAGGCGAAGGCAGGGACCGTGCTGCGGGCTTAGCTCCGTTGTCAGCTGCAGGATGCGCTGGCACCACGCACTAACTGCTCTGTCTTGTTACAGGGTCCTCTGGCCCCCACACCTCTCCTTGCCCACGGAAAACTCTACTTTCCCAACAAATCCTGAAGACAAACTTTTCTCCAGAATTTCCCTGGTGTCCCCTGTCCGTTTGTCGCCAATTCCCCGGGTCCTCCCGTGGGCAGGCGCTGCAGCAAGCGCCGTTTGTAGCCTGGTTCTTGCCTCCAGCAGCAGCAGCAGGAAAAAGAAGTTGAAGCATGTCAGAGTGCTCCTAGGTGATAAATCCCAAAATCTATATCAAAGCCTATTTGATCATCTTCCTGTCATTGATATAATAAAAAAGATTAATTTATTGGAGACTGCCAAAACCCTCATGTGGCAACGAATTTAAGGATCTTGTTTACACAGGCTAATTAAAACCAATTAATTTCATTCATAGCCACGGTCACTAATGTGGGCGCAGACGTGCCCGCTCGGGTAGGGGTGCCGTCGGTGCGTGTGTGGCACACGTGGCCATACCCTGCCTAGGTGAGCCCCTTTCCCGGGGCAGGGGCTGGATCCCCCTGGGGTGTTGGTGGGCACTCACGGGGTCCCCGAGGAGCACGCATCTCCCCGTGGGGAAGGGTCCTTTCTCCACCTCCTCTTCCTCGTCCTCCTGCTGCCCCAACATGCTCAGCTCTCCGGGGATGGCACCTGGGAGAAGGGGGGTGCCTGGAGGGTCTTGCAGCAGTTCTGGGGTGGCTCCGGTGGTCTGGAGGCCGCCCGCCCAGCCGCTCACCTGGCGAAAGCTGCGGCCAAGGTGCTGGTGCCCTCCTCCAGGAGAGCGCAGACCCGGAGGGGAACGGGCACACCCGCACGCGGGCTCCGGCCCCGGCACCTCCAGCCCTGCTGACCTCAGGGCGCTTCCCTGGCACCGGCACCGTCACCAGCACCGGCAACGACACCAGCACCGACACCGGCACGGCTCCCTGTGCCCAGGCTGCTGCTCCCCGCGCTGCCCCTCGCTGCTGGGGAGCCCGGGCGAGCCTTCGGGAGAGCACGCAGGGCTGTTGCTCGTGGTACGAGATCACCTATTAACGCCATCTATTAGGGTAATAAAAGTCTGCATTTTTTGTGGTAAAATTCAGCATAAAGAGCACGCGTCATTAAATATGGAAATCCAGAATTTTATTAGCAATCTGCTAGATCTGAACTGACGCCAATTAAACAAAAAAGATATCATTTATAAAAAGGCAGAGTTCAAGTTGTATTAAATATGAAATGCAATTTTCTGCTGGTTGTGATTTATTACCGTCGGTACATTGTTCAAAGAAGCATGTTATATTTCAATAGAGAAATATTGTTTATTCATTAATATTTTAAAACTTGCTTATTGCTGTGTATGACTCTCCTGCAGAATGAAACTTATGATTTAAAACATGAATTAATAAACACATTTGAAAGTGTTAGACAATATCATAACCGCTCATTTTTCATTTTACTGGGAGCGTATTAAACTTTTATAATTCTGGGTGTACTATTATTTTGCAAATAAAGGTATGGACTCTAAATTACTAATTTCAGGTAAAGATGAGAGAAAGCAATCAGGCGCGTTGGGAGTCAGTCACAGTGTCGTGCTAACGTGGGCTCAGTACGTTTGTTATTACGTAATTCAAAAACCTTCTGCTTAGCGCCACGTCCCCTAGGAGGGGTCCCGGGTGTCCCCAGCGCTTCTCCCCTGGCAGACGTCGAGGTGCCAGGTACGCCGGCGCCGCAGCCGCGCCTCGTGCTCCTAGCACAAGGAAACGTTTGATCGAGGCTGACATCCTAAATGAGGCCGAAAATATTTTATACAAAACGTGATAAAGCAGTAATGATCTCGGAGGCCTCGGGTTATCTCGGTTATTTCCCGCCCCCACCACTCGACTCAGCAGCGTTCGG
>NW_010406835.1:0-221 GCF_000710305.1 Buceros rhinoceros silvestris | reverse complement strand
GAGAGGGGTCGGTCCAACCCCAGCAGCCACCGGCGGGACCCGCTGGCGCTGGGCGCTGCTCCGGCTGTGCAGCCCGGTGGGTGCCGTCGGGGAGCCGGGTCCCTCTTTTCTGAGTCATTCTGAGATCACTCGACATCTCCAGCGCTCGGGCAGCGAAAACACGCCCTGAGAGCCCAGAGTGGAGGAGGCGGGCCATGCAGCGGCACACACCGGATAGGCCG
>NW_010406834.1:9657-10231 GCF_000710305.1 Buceros rhinoceros silvestris | reverse complement strand
TCCGGCCCCCCCTCCCGTCTCCCGCGGCTCACGCTCGCTGGGCAAAGCTCTTCCAGCCCGGGGAAGGTCCCCTTGATGTAAATTGTTCCCTACGTGGTGAATGGAGCCGCAGACAAAAGCTCTAATTAATCGGCTCAGCCCCTTCTCCGGAGCGGACGTTTTCAACCCTGCGGAACGCTGCGCTTCCCTTTGTAGCCTTAATTAGTTTTTTTGCTCCTCTGCCTGCGAGGGGGAGGAAGGGCCGTGGGAGCCGGCGCGTCCCACGTCATCACTGGGGCACGGCGCAGGGAGGGAAAGCGGTGGAGTTCCTCCAGCCGGCTCCATCTGGGGTTTGCGGGGTCAGGCCGTGCCTCAGTTTCCCCCACTGGTTGGGTTGAAGCCGGCAGCGGGTGGTAGAGCAGGGAGTCATCAGCTTGTCCTCCGCCCGTGCATGCCGGCGGGTTGCAGGCTTGCAGGAATCCAGCTAACGGCTGCCAGCGAGGCCGAGCTGGTCCTGTCCCTTTCCACTCCGTGGCCTTTTCCTGAGACTTCCCTGGCCAACCTGCCCCGTTCCCACCCATTTGCCCAGTTCCCA
>NW_010406834.1:9275-9484 GCF_000710305.1 Buceros rhinoceros silvestris | reverse complement strand
CCCCGCTCAGGGCGGCTGCCTCGCAGCGAGGACCCCTGGCCCCCAACTCATGCCGGGCATCACCCAGCGCCCAGCTGCGGTTTCCAGGGCCGCGGCGGAGGCAATGAGCTTACCATAAGGGGATTAGCGGTGCGGATCAGAGGGCAGAAGCAGACGGCAGAGCGATCGGATTAGGGGCTGCCGGCCCCGGCACCTCTTGCTCTCTTCCA
>NW_010406834.1:8662-9157 GCF_000710305.1 Buceros rhinoceros silvestris | reverse complement strand
GTTGGGGGCTGCCGGCCCCGGCACCTCTGGCTCTCTTCCAGCAGCACTGCAGCTGCCCGCCCCCTGCCAGCCCCGGGTGATGCTGCCGGGCAGGGGACAGTGCAGGCACGGGGGATGCCTGGCCTTGGAGGGGCCATGCTGAGCTTGGGCATCCCCGGAAAAGCCGAGGGCGTTGCTGGATGGTGGCAAAACCACTCAGCACGAGCTCGTTAATATCTCGCAGCGATTTAACGATGTGGTGGCTGTTGGCCGGGGTTAGATAAGGGACCGACAAGCAGCTGCTGTGCCCAGATACCATGACACTGCTTCCACGTGGCCCAGTTTACCTCAGCGTGGCACATCTGGAGTCCAGGTATTTGGGAGAGGGAACAAACCTCCGGCGACGCCCTGAGCTGCTTTGGTAAAGGATGGCGAAGAGAGGGAACGCGGGGCGGGGGGAATGCTCCCTGATCCCAGCAGGACGGCTCCATCCCATGCCTCTGCCAGGTTTCCATA
>NW_010406834.1:7996-8572 GCF_000710305.1 Buceros rhinoceros silvestris | reverse complement strand
GGCTCCAGCCCAGGGCTCTGGCAGGATTCCAGATCCCCGTTTGCCCCAAACCCGAGGGAGAACACGGTGCCCACCTCTGCCGAGCTCCAGAACTTGTTCATGACCCAAATACTGGGGGCAAAACCAGATTTATCTTTAATCCACACTCCAGCAGGTTAAGAGCTCTCCGTGGATCAAAGCAGCTCATTCATTGGGGCGTTGGGGCCTCCTGCCTCGTCTTTGGGGGGTCCGGTCCAGCGCCCTGAGAGGGGGGCCACCCCTACGGACGAGGATGTGCGTGACGGTGACGCCCGCAGCCAGGCTGCCCAGCCCCAGCAGGCAGAGCAGCGTCTTCACTCTGCAGTAGGACCACGAAACTTCTGCGAACAGAGAGAGAAGTTGGCCTGGGGGGATGATCCGGCCATGTCCCCGCTGGGTCACAGCCACGTGCTGCTCCATGCCCCCAGCCCGCAGTTACGAGTCCAAAACCTCACTTTGGAGCCGGAGGGGCAGAAACTCCCCCCCAAATCTTCAGTCCCACAAACCTCGGTCTGCAAAGGTGCAGGTCTCCGCAGTGCCGGTGCTGGCCGTGCTGCC
>NW_010406834.1:7558-7862 GCF_000710305.1 Buceros rhinoceros silvestris | reverse complement strand
CCCATGGACCTGCAGCTGCAGCCGGGGCTGGGGCTCCCGGACTCCGCCAGGGCAGGACCACTCAGAGGAGACGTTGCCAGCACTGGGTGCGGCGCAGAGCATCAAGACGTCGCACCGGCTCTGCTTCTGGTGCAGGACGCGTGTCTCCAGGCTCACGTCATGGATGGGCTCTGCGGGGACAGAGCTGGTGAGAGGGGACTGGGGGGAACAGGGTGACGGGGTGATGGGGACCTGCCTACTCACCCCACACCTTCACGTGGAAGCACTGTTCAGTAATGCTGCCCTGACATTTAAAGTCTTACTA
>NW_010406834.1:7121-7439 GCF_000710305.1 Buceros rhinoceros silvestris | reverse complement strand
GCGGTAGTGCTGCCCGATGGTTCCTGAAATTGCACCCGATAGACCCCGCTGTCCGCCAGCCTGATCGGGCTGATGCTCAGGGAGAAGTTCTCCTCCTGGAAATGGGCTCTCCCAGAAAAATTAAGGTTGTGGATTTGGACGGGTTTGTTCTTCTCAGCCATCAGGAAGCACCGCTGCTGGTTTTCCCCGTCCAGTCTCACACTCCACTCGGCCTTCACCCACCGCTGCGGGGGCTCCTCCAGCAGCAGCTCCAGCGTTCCGTTGACAGACACATCTCGTTCCCCGCACTCCAGGCATCCTACAGTGGAGGGGGGTGAG
>NW_010406834.1:6264-6890 GCF_000710305.1 Buceros rhinoceros silvestris | reverse complement strand
GGGGCTTGGAGACTCAGCGTCTCCAGCCAGCCCTTGGTTGCCCTGGGGTGGCCGACCGCAGTTTGGGAAACCATTTTCAGTTCTCCTTCTCTCACATCCTCTGCCTTCTCTTACCATCGGCTGCCGAGAAATGGGTGCTCCCAGCTCGGCGCCTCACGGATTATTTTCTCCTGATATATTACTCCTTATCTTAGGCCAATCCAAAGGGAATCCCATTTTCCAAAGGCACAGGGAGCTCTGACGAAGGTCTCGCTTATAAATAGCCCAAGTTAAGCTATGCCCATAACGCTGAGTCTTTCCACCCCTCAAATAGAGCCTTTTCCTTCCAGCTGCAGTTTGTGGCAGCTTTTCCTCAGCCGACGACCTGCCCACGCTTACCTTGGGCTCGGCAGAGGGTGGAGAGGGAGATGAGGAGGAGAAGGGTGATGGTCTCCATGGCTGTCCCAGGGTGGGAGATGCAGGGAGAGGATCAGCCCTGGCTCTGTGTCTGCTGCCCCAGTATCTCCTGGGACCCCCCGGCTGGGCTGCGCCACTCCCCAACTCCCTGACCCGGAGGAAAGGGTGTCTTTGGGCTGGGCGCTGCTCTCCGATGGGCCAGACTCTGCCAGGTCCCAACGCTGCCGCCA
>NW_010406834.1:5971-6195 GCF_000710305.1 Buceros rhinoceros silvestris | reverse complement strand
GGGCGTGCCCCCCCGAGGGGCCAGACTCTGTCAGGTCCAAACGCTGCCGTCAGCATCTGGCACAGCTTCTCCTCCCTCAGAAGCTGCAAAGGGAAGTGAGAACCTCCCCAAACTGCCCTCCTTCCCGGGGTAATTAAAATTAGTTTCCTCTCTGGTTTGCACCGCCCAGCCCTGCGGCCAGCCCTGTGTCCTTTCCCCCTGTGCCCTGCCCCGCGGGGACCCGG
>NW_010406834.1:5252-5829 GCF_000710305.1 Buceros rhinoceros silvestris | reverse complement strand
CCCGGGGCCCCGGGTTCCCCCAACACCCCCCCCAGCATCCACACTAGGGGGAGGTTTGGGCTGGGGGGACCTGGTGGGTGCAAGAGCGACAGCGGAGGAGACCACAGAGAGGCGGAGGGTGTGAAGGAACCGATGGGCGGGAGAGGAAGTTGCTGCCGGACGGTCGCCGGCTCTGCAGGTTTTCACACCTCTCTGGGTGCAGGGAGCTCACTTGAGTGCCATCTGGACATGCACCGGCACGGGGGTCCCCGGTGCCCACCAGTCCTGTTGGTGCTGCTGTGCCTGGAGCTGCTGGGCATGGCTGGTGGCCAAGGTGAGGAGGAGATGCGGTGCTGGGCTTGCTGGGAGGACTGGGGCTCTCTCGGCCTCGTGGCTGGCGGTGGGTGCGTCCTGCTGCCCGTGTGGGTGCTGGGTGCCGGGGAGTGGGTCCCAGGCCACTGGCGTGAAGGCACCCACAGGTGCTTAGCCTGGGGAGTGCAGCAGAGTCACAGGCTCGGGGTGGCTGGGGAGGTGGACTGGGGCTGGGACTTTTGCAGGAAGTGAATGGCCAGGCTGGGAGGCCGGGCTTGCGCCCTCG
>NW_010406834.1:1864-5165 GCF_000710305.1 Buceros rhinoceros silvestris | reverse complement strand
TTGGCACCTGCGGCACCGCCTGGCCGCATCTCTGCACCCCGCATCGTGCCACCCTGCCCTGCCTGGGGGAGACAGGGCCAGCATCCCCCCAGCTGCCCTCTCTCCCCACCCAAAGGTGGGTGTCCCAGCCCCATTGACGGGGCAGGGCTGGGGGGGGCTCTCGCTTCTCAAGGAGGCACAACCTGGGCTGTTGGCTCGCTTGAAGCAGCAGAGCCTGTAGCACCCACGAGCTCAGCTGAGCTGCCAAACCGCCGGTGTGGTTAACCCCTGGTGTGCTGGACTGGGCCCACCCAGCGCTCGCTGCAGGTAGCAGGTTACCATCATGCTCCAGGCTTTGGGGTGTCTTTTAGCATCATTTCTTCCCCGATTCTGTGCACCCACCAGCCTGGCACCCTCCCTGGAGGCAGCTCCAGGAGCCCAGGATGAGGGCGTGAAGGTACCCTCACACCTTTCTTGCAGGTTGTTGGCTACCAGGAGGAGTAGGAAGGGCCCAGGTGTGAGCTCTTGGGGTGGGAGCTGCTAAACAGGGGCTGCTCTCAAGTCTGCTGCTTCATCCCCCAGGGGAAGGTGCTTCTGCCTTTGCTTGCTCTTTCCTCTCCTGTTCCCAGACCTGCTGAATGCAGGGATGTCCCCTCTGCACCCGGTGAGGGTGGGGACCCTTGTGCTTGTGGCATCACAAAAACAAGGTTTGAGCTTGAGCTTCTTGGGCTGTCCTGGCTGTGACAGGACATGGCAAAGAAGATGGTTCTGTCAGTGCCCCCTGAGCATGGCTTGGGGTTCAGACCAGTTGCATGGAGGTAAAGCCCAGCTGGGAGCTGTGGGACGGGTGGGCTCAGCTGAGCTCCTGGGGCTGACCTTGCCTTGAGGGCTGTGTGCGCCAGGCTCTGCCGAGCTCTGCGCCGGGGAGGTTTTGTGGAGCTGTGCAAAGTCCACCCACAGCTGAGCAGCCCCTGGCCCCCGACATGATCACACGCAGCCCTGAGGAAACCGCAAGGTTTTGTGTGCGCTTGGCCCCAGCTGTTTGTTTGTTTTGGGGGCTGTTTTATCTCGCCTCTACCAGAGCCCGTCACATCCGGAGCTGCTGAAGAGGCACAGGAAGTTGAGAAACAAAGGGTCCAGTGGGCAAAATTCTTGCTGTTCCCCAGGCTGGATGGGCAAGGAAGGAGCTGGAGGACAAATGAGCAACCAAATTGGAGGGTCTGCCCCATCCTGGCTCAGGGCAGGGCAGAGGCTATTTGGAAAACATCTGCAACGTGAGGACAGAGAGAAGGATGGGGGTGGTGGTGGGGAGCCAGGCTGGGCTTGTCCCCGGAGAGCTGGGGGCTGCGGATCTGGAGCAGGGATGGGCCCTGGTGGCCGTGCCTTCTACCCAGCCATGGAGCATCTCCCGGGGCTGCGGAGCCTCACTGAATCCTCTCTGCTGTAGGACCCCTGGAATGCCGGGAACAAGCCGTGTCTGCTGATGGAATGCTGGAGCTGCTGCTGGAGAAACCCCCGCAGGGGTGGGAAAAGGTCTCCTGGAGGGTGGAACTGGTTGCGGGAAGCCGTAAGGAGCGCATCATGACGGCTGAGAAGAACAAAGACCCCCAGTACACGAACGGTTCATTTTCTGGGAGAGCCCGTTTCCAGGAGGAGAACTTGTCCCTGAGCATCAGCCCGATCAGGCCGGCGGACAGCGGGGTCTATCGGGCAGAATTTGAGGGCTCATCAGGCAATCTCTCTGCCCGGTGCTTCCACGTGAAGGTGTGGGGTGAGTACGCAGGTCCCCATCACCCCATCACCCTGTTCCCCCCAGTCCCCTCTCACCAGCTCTGTCCCTGCAGAGCCCATCCACAACGTGAGCCTGGAGACACGCGTCCTGCACTGGGAGCAGGGCTGGTGCAACGTCTCGCTACTCTGCACCGTGCCCGGTGCCAGCAACATCTCCTACAACTTGTCGTGCCCTGGTGGAGTCCAGGAGCCCCAGCCCCGGCTGCAGATGCAGGTCCATGGGGACGCCACCTTCAACATCTGCCACTGCACCGCGAGCAACCCGGTGAGCCGGAGCACAGCCAGCACCGATGTCACCGAGAGCTGTCGCGCTGCGGTCCCTGGTAATTTCTCCTGGATTTAGGGGGTGTATCTCTTCCACTCCTCCCCTGGGGCCACTCGTTCACCCACCTGGGCCAGTGAAACTGCAGAGGACGTCACGCTGATGTCAAAATGTGCCCAGGGAAAGGAAATGTGGGAGCCCAGCATGGGTGATAGGACTGGGGTGAGGTTTCCTGGCCAGGTCTGTCCTCTGTGGGCTGTGACAGAGCGTGTTTAGAAACGGCTTGAGGCTCTGCTTGGCATAGAAGGTCTCAGCTTCTCTCCTTCCTCCCCAGGGCCTTTTGGCATGGCACTATGGTGGGCAGTGGCTGCGATCTCGGGGCTGGCGCTGGCCATCACCATAGCCCTCGTCACCTGCTACTGGCGGAGGAAGCGAAGAAAGGACCCCTTGGGAGGTTTGTCCCCGGGGCGGGTTGTGGGAGCTGGTGGGACAGGCAGCCGTGGGGCTTCGGCTGTGTAGCCCCTGCCCTCCTCCTGACTGCTGTCGCCCTCCTCACAATCTCCGTGCTGGCCCTGGGGTCCTCCCTCCTCCTGGGGCTGATGCGGAATGAGACACCGGACACTGTCACCCGCTGCCTGCTGCTGCGCAGGGCAGGAAGTCCTTGCCCCTCCCTGGTTGATGACCTCGATGAAGCATCCCTCAGCTCAAGCATCGGTGCCCAAACCTGGAGGCCTCAGCCCATGGGGTCTAGAGGACTCTTCGGGCTTGGAGATTTGTTTTAGTCCGAGTTGGAACATCCCTCCCCAGTCCCTGCCATGTGTCAACACAGTAAAACCTCCCGGTTGCCCAAGGGACCCCTTTGTCCCTCTGCTTTGCCTGAGGGCTGAACCCCCCCAGTCTGGGTGCTCTGACCCATCGGTCATCTCACACTGACCCTTCAACCCCTCCCAGGGCACGTCGAGCAGACGCTGACCGTCTACGAGGAGGTGGGCAAAGCCCGAACCGGCCAAAGCCCTGTGAGTGCTGAGGGTGTCCCCTCCCTGTGCTGGCTGGAGGGATGGGACCTCTGGAGACATCTGTCACCCTGGGTTGTGTCCTTTAACCTGGGGTCGATTTCACCCCCAGAATGGGACCAGTGAGGCCACTGTGGAAGGAAACACCATCTACGCCATCGTCAGCGCCAGAACTCAGGTAGGGTCAGTCCTGTGCTGGTGGTGGGGACTGGAGGCACCACGACGGCTTGGCTGTGTAGCCCCTGAGCTGGATGTG
>NW_010406834.1:1274-1714 GCF_000710305.1 Buceros rhinoceros silvestris | reverse complement strand
TGTGGTGCTGGGCCGCCTGCCACGACCACCCTTTTTTGCCCGTAATTTGTTTTTCTTTGCCCATCTCAACTGTTTTTCCCTGGCAGGGACGCAGGGTCCCTGAGGAACCCAAAAGCTGCACCATTTACTCCGAGATTCAGACCGCCAGGAAGGTGAGGTTGCCTCTCTGCGATGCCGGCCCCTCTTTAGCGGTGCAGAAACCGGGGTCCCCTCGGTTCATTAACCAGATGCTAGGCCCCCCATCCCACTCTCACATTGCCTAACGGCAGCTTCTCGCTCTGCCCCACAGCCTCAGTCTCTGAGAAGGAGCAGGCTGGACCCAGCTTTGACCTCCACTGTCTACTTGGAGGTAACAGGCACCAGATCCGTGGGGAGATGAGCCCTGGGTATCTCCAAAGCTTTTAGGGGCTGGGCTGGGCTGTGCTAACCCCCACCCGTTT
>NW_010406834.1:594-987 GCF_000710305.1 Buceros rhinoceros silvestris | reverse complement strand
CCGTCGGAGGAGACGGATGGGACCGGTGGGGTTGTGAGGGAGGAGGAGGACACGTGTGATGTGCCAATGTGTGATCTTGAGGGGTTTTTAGGTCTTGACAGGTGCGATGCACCGCAAGGATTTATTTCGAGGCGCGAATATAAACTGAGCTGCGTGAGGCAATCGTGGGGCTTGTTTAATTAGCTTAATTGGCAATTTATAGCCTGAAATGTACCGTGGGCATGGGGAGAGAGTGGGAATTGCCTTGTTTGTGGCTTGGGAGCCTCTGGAGCGATTGGGGTCTCATGTGGAGATGCAATTTGCAGGGTTTTAGCAGGGTGAGTCGGGTAGGGGAGAGGTGACCCCAGGCAGGGTGGTCTCTGACTGCGCCTGGCACAGCCCTGGGTGCCCTAT
>NW_010406834.1:0-315 GCF_000710305.1 Buceros rhinoceros silvestris | reverse complement strand
CAAAGGCAAGATCAAGGGCTTTTCTTTGGGATGAAAACGAAACGTGGCACTTTGATGGCAGCGCGGGGAGCGGCGGCGGCGGCTCCGCAATGCTCCCCTCCCACCCGAGTCCCGGATCAAAATAGCTTTGTGGCTGCTCTCCGTGAAACGAGCATTAATTGGGATCATTAACCGGGGGCTGCGCCGGGAGGCTGGCACGGGGAGGGAGGGGGTGTCTGGCTGCTGCGATGTGGGAATTTAGGGGGCTGGGCTGGCGCGGGTGGGGGCTCAGGCACGGTGTGCCGGGGCTGCCGATGGCGCCGGGCTGGGTTACCA
>NW_010406833.1:2997-3246 GCF_000710305.1 Buceros rhinoceros silvestris | reverse complement strand
CCCCGCGCGGCGCCCGCAGGAGCCGGGCCGGGCAGTGAGGTACGTGTGCGGGGCAGGGGACAGGCCCCGAGGGTGGCTGTCATTGCTGTCACCCACAGCAGAGTCTGCCGGGCTCAGGGCAGCACGGGGACACGCTGACGCTTGGGCAGATCCTCTGCTTTATCTTGTAACTAAAGAAAATAAAACATGAAAGCGCCATATTCACCATTTTATCAGGAAAATAAACAGGAGGGTGCCCCCAATCAGCGA
>NW_010406833.1:0-2741 GCF_000710305.1 Buceros rhinoceros silvestris | reverse complement strand
GCGGTGGCGCCGGGCGGGGGCACCCGGGCAGCAGTTACCATCCTCAAGGGTTATTTCTGAGCTGCCTGGTAATGGTCACCAACTTTCTGACAGCCAAAGCATGGACTCCCTGTCCCTGGAGGGGTTTCCCAGCTGTGTGGAGGTGCTGCTGGGGGACAGGGGGCAGCGGGGCCTGGGCAGTGCTGGGGGAATGGGGCGACTGGAGGAGTTGAAAGGGTTTTTCCAACCTGAACGGTTCTGTGAATGATTTCCCCAAGAGCTGCTCCGTCTCCACACACGTGCAGGAAACGCGTGACAGGACCTGGCTGCGAGGAAGACCCAGTGGTTTGACACCGGGATCTATCACTCAAGCAGCAACAGCCCTTTTCCCTGCAAAAACCGGCACAAAAGTGCCCGGAGCAGGCTGTGTCCTTGCCAAAAACCAGCACAAAAATGCTGGAGCGGGAGATGGTGCCTGCCCCAAAACGGAGCTCACGTGGCCCCGGCCGTGCAGGCGGAGGCTGCTCGGTCCTGGTGGTGCTGCTCCAGGGATGGCTTTGCTGGAGGCTTGTCCCTGGATCCAGCTCTCCCAGAAGCACTGGTTTCCCCCCTCCCTGGGGGAGCTGTTGCTCCCCAGTAACATGTTTAAAGGTCCAGCCTGGGAACACCAGGACACACCAGGAATGTGTTTGGGGTTTTTTTTTTTCTCCCAGTAAGTCCCTCCCAAAACTCCCCTCTCTGGGATTTGCCGTTTGGACAGCAAATTAGTCACTGCTGTCCTGTGATGGCACACAGGTCTCCACAGCTTTCTGGGAGCTCTTCAGTCCTCGATAATTGTCTCAAATTCAATTCTCGATGCCTTTTTCTTGATAAATTATTACACCACTGGAGTCTTTCACGCATCTTGACCCTCCTGCACCTCAGGCTGGTCCTCCAGCGGGACCACCCCACTGAAACACAGAGGCAGCGACCCTCCCACCTTAATTCCAGGCTCCTGTTGCCAGCTTGAGGCCCCGGCTCTCTCCCGCAGTGGCCGTAGCTCCCCGGCATGGTGTTGGCAGCGCCGTGGTGGTGGTGGTGGAAGGGCTGACATGTCGTTCCTTCTCCCGCAGCGGCGAGCACAGAAGCAGCTGAGGTGATTTCAGACAAAGAGGTGGAGTCTGAGGAGCCCCAGGAGAAAGCAAAAACTCAAGGGGCACCAAAACTAGAAGAGGAGGAGCAGGACCTAAAGGTACGGCGAGGCAGAGCTGCGGCGGTGGGGTCTGGCTGTGGCCGGGCACTCGCCCTGGGCCGGTGTCACCAGCAGCACAGTGGTGTAAAAATAAAAATGAAAGGGGGGTGTGGGGGGGGCGTAAAGGCCGAGCTGTGGGTCTGGGCGTAAGACGGGAAAGCTTGTGGTGACTTGCACCGGTGCTGATAGCGCAACCCTCGGGCAGCGGTCCTGTCCCCAGGCCCAAGGCTCCTCGTCTGTCAGCTCTCAGTGGCTGGAGGCAGGTGGTTCCTGTCGCGCTCTGACCTTTTTGAGGTTGTACGATGCAAATTGGGGCTTTTGCAGCTGATTTCTTTCTCCCCTGTACCTGGGTTTGCTCTTTTTGGCTGCGGCTGAGTGATTCCCAGAGCCGTTGCTCCACACTCCGGGTGCTGCTGGCAGGGGAGATCTCTGCTGTCTGTCCTCTGGATTCCCCAGAGATCTCCTGCAGCGATAAATTTGGCTCCAGAGTAATTTTGTTCCATTAGCAAATGTCGTGGCCTCCCTGTGCCAGACGGTTCATGGCCAGGGAGTCACCAGCTCCTGTTAGGAGAACAGGGGAACCTGCAGTGAATGCCGACCCCTGGCCCTGCCCTCATTACCCACCACTTCATCATTTTCCCACCGCGAAAGGGCCTCGTTACCATCTCTGTAACAGATTTAACATCTCCCATAAAAGGCTTCTTAACAGAGCTCGGGGACGTGACGTTCCCAGACCTCTGGGAACTTTCCAAAGCCTCTTCCCAAGAGTGCCAGAAAAAAAAAGAGACATTTTTAGAGCCGTCCTTAAAGCTCTCATGATGCTGGTCACTGGTGTCGGCCTCTGGTCCTGCCCCTTGCTGGCTTTCAGGCGTGCTGCTGTGTCCCCTCGGTCTGCAGGATTGCCACAGAGGGTCTCCCTGTCCCCATGCAGAGCCCGAATCGCAGGTTTTGCTCCTGCTGGAGTGGGTTATCTGGTCACTGGGGGCTAGCTGGGATCTTAACGCAGATTTTATCCCTGCTCGGGGGTAAATCCGGAGCTGTGACCCCTTCTCTGTGCTTCCCAGCTGGTTCCTCTGGAAAGCGATGATTTATGAGGCATGAAGCGACATCCTGGCCCGTTTCCTTTGGGACACAGTGGAAGGTTTAGCTGTAGCGCTTCACCCTGGCGATGGCTCTGCAGCGTCCCCGCGGAGGGGCTGGGGCTCAGTCCCACCCCGTCCTGGGGACATAAAGGAGTGGGTGATGGGCGCCCGCGCTTAGGGTGGCACATCCCAGCCCCCCTGGGCGGTGACGCCGCTGGAGGGCAGCTCGTGACTGTCCCCTTTCTCCTGGCAGTTCCAGATCGGCGAGCTGGCAAACACCCTGACTAGTAAACTGGAGTTCCTGGGCATCAACAGACAATCCATCTCCAACTTCCACATGTTGCTGTTGCAGACAGAGGTAACCAAGCCTTCGCCCCTCGCTCCGGTCCTCCGTCCCGAAGCAGATCGGATACCCGTCGCGCTGATCGAGCGGCCGGTGCTGCTGCTGC
>NW_010406832.1:879-1995 GCF_000710305.1 Buceros rhinoceros silvestris | reverse complement strand
CCCCCCCCCGGGGGGCTCTTGGGGAGGAGGGGGATTGGGGACCTTCTGCAAGGGGAGGGGGCTGAGGAGCTCCCCAAGGTCACAGGGGCCCTGGGGATGTGGACCATGGCTCCCTGGGCCAAGGACACCAAGATGGGGAAGCCAGGGAGATGCTGGAGCTTCTGGGGATATGGACCATGGGACCTTGGGGACAAGGGGGGGCAGGGAACACTGAGGTGACAAAGCTGAGGGGGATTGGGGACCTTCTGCAAGGGGAGGGGGCTGAGGAGCTCCCCAAGGTCACAGGGGCCCTGGGGATGTGGACCATGGCTCCCTGGGCCAAGGACACCAAGATGGGGAAGCCAGGGAGATGCTGGAGCTTCTGGGGATATGGACCATGGGACCTTGGGGACAAGGGGGGGCAGGGAACACTGAGGTGACAAAGCTGAGGAGATGCTGGAGCTTCTGGGGACATGGGCTGAGGAGCTCCCTGGTTCAAGGCATCCCTGGGGACATGGACCTTGGGACATTGGGGACAAGGAGGGATGAGGAACACCGAGGTGACAAAGTCAAGGAGATGAGGGAGCTTCTGGGAACATGGGCTGAGGAGCTCCCTGGTTCAAGGCGTCCCTGGGGACATGGACCTTGGGACATTGGGGACAAGGAGGGATGAGGAACACCGAGGTGACAAAGTCAAGGAGATGAGGGAGCTTCTGGGAACATGGGCTGAGGAGCTCCCTGGTTCAAGGCATCCCTGGTTCATGAGGTCCCTGGGGACATGGACCTTGGGACCTTGAGGACAGGGAGGGATGAGGAAGACCGAGGTGACAAAGTCAAGGAGATGAGGGAGCTTCTGGGAACATGGGCTGAGGAGCTCCCTGGTTCAAGGCATCCCTGGGGACATGGACCTTGGGACATTGGGGACAAGGAGGGATGAGGAACACCGAGGTGACAAAGTCAAGGAGATGAGGGAGCTTCTGGGAACATGGGCTGAGGAGCTCCCTGGTTCAAGGCATCCCTGGGGACATGGACCTTGGGACATTGGGGACAAGGAGGGATGAGGAACACCGAGGTGACAAAGTCAAGGAGATGAGGGAGCTTCTGGGAACATGGGCTGAGGAGCTCCCTGGTTCAAGG
>NW_010406832.1:513-789 GCF_000710305.1 Buceros rhinoceros silvestris | reverse complement strand
TTGGGGCCAAGGTGGACGGGGAACACCGAGGTGACAAAGTCAAGGAGATGCTGGAGCTTCTGGGGACATGGGCTGAGGAGCTCCCTGGTTCATGAGGTCCATGGGGACGTGGACCTTGGGACCTTGGGGACAAGGGGGGACGGGGAACACTGGAGTTACGAAGCCAGGGAGATGCTGGAGCGTCTGGGGACGTTGTGGGTGGGGGGTCCTTGAGGGGAGGGAGCGGTGGGGACACACAGCCCATGGGGACACTCAGCCCGTGGGGGGTGACCCCCC
>NW_010406832.1:0-302 GCF_000710305.1 Buceros rhinoceros silvestris | reverse complement strand
GCCCCGCCCCCCAGCGCCCGAAGGCCCGCGGGTGGCCGCCAGGAGGAGCCAGTGCCAAGGGACGTGGGGGGTCCCAGCCCAGTCGGGAGGTCCCTGCCCAGTCTGGGGGATCCTTTCCCAGTCTGAGGGGGTCCCTGCCCAGTCTGTGGGTCCCTGCCCAGTCTGGGGGGTCCTTTCCCAATCTAAGGGGGTCCCTGCCCAGTCTGAAGGGGTCCCTGACCACTCTGGGGTTTCCTTTCCCAGTCTGAGCGGGTCCCTGCCCAGCCTGAGGGTCCCTGCCCAGTCTGGAGGTCCCTGCCCAG
>NW_010406831.1:12593-12829 GCF_000710305.1 Buceros rhinoceros silvestris | reverse complement strand
CCCCCCGCCGCTGGGGGCAGGGAATGTGGCTGCTGGCCAGCCAGTCACACACGCCATGATGTCATGCAACGGAAAAGGCAGGTGACGTCTGTTGTCAAGTGACATGTAGGACAGCAGGCTGCCTGTGATGCAACCAGGGCTGTTTCTGTGCAGTGGAAACTGTTGGGTCAGCTTACAGGCTGTGACTCGTCGCGAAAGCACGGCGGGGCTGGGGCCCCTGTTCTAACCTTGGCCTC
>NW_010406831.1:12058-12261 GCF_000710305.1 Buceros rhinoceros silvestris | reverse complement strand
GGTTGATGGAAGGGGGGGAGACAAGAATAACATGTGTCCATGCCTTGGGTTGCTGGGCTCCCCCCGTCCCCGCGGAAGCAGCCTTGCCATGCTGCCACTCGCAAAGTTTCACGGCCTGACGTGCCACCCGTCTCCTCCCCAGGATACCCGCAGCCGGAGGTGACATGGTATAAGGATGACAAGGAGATGGACCGCTACTGCGG
>NW_010406831.1:11402-11800 GCF_000710305.1 Buceros rhinoceros silvestris | reverse complement strand
AGCGTGTTTTCGGTGTTGGCAGTGATCGCCCCCAGCACCCCCACTGGCTCCCTCTGCCATGGTCCTCTTCAGCTTTTTGCTCTAGGGGCATCCAGGGGCGTGCAGGGGTGGCCGTTGTGCCGGGAGGTCAGGAGAAGCTCCTCTCTCTGCAGCCTTCTGGTGCCGGCAGCACCAGTCAGGAGCCAGGCGTTAGGGCTGGACGAAGGGAAGGCACTGACTGCCTCCGGGATGGTGGTCCAGGGGACCAGGCAGGACAAGGACAAGAAGAGTTCACAGGAGGGTCCTAAGAAAGGGCAGAGAGGAGAAAGGGCTGCAGCCCCTTGCAGCGGGGCCCTGCCTGGCTGTCACCGTGAGGCCAGGGAAGGCAAGGGAAGGGCTGCTTGGGGAATCGGCGTGAA
>NW_010406831.1:10217-11339 GCF_000710305.1 Buceros rhinoceros silvestris | reverse complement strand
GGTGGCCCCCCAGGAAGCAGAGCCCTGCCGTGCCTCGGGTCCTGCCTTTGGGATGTCAGGCAGGCGCGGCACTGCCTGCAAGCGCAGAGCGTTGGTGCTGCTGGTGGTCCTATCGTCCTCGTGCTGCGGGGAGGCCAGCCCCAGGCCTCCAGACCTGTGGTGGGCAGCTCAGGGGCCCCATCATCGTCTTCTGGCCCCTCTGGAGCAAGAAACAGGAGAACGTGTGTGCCTGTGTGCCCAGTGGCAGAGCGCGGGGGGACGGGCAGGTCTCACGCAGAGCTTTTGGTTTCCAGGTGCCGAGAAGAAGACGCAGGCATTTACCAGGCCTCAGCTCAAAATAACAAAGGCATCGTGTCCTGCTCCGGCGTGCTGGAAGTGGGAACCATGACGGAGTTCAAAATCCATCAGAGGTGGTTTGAAAAAATTAAGAGAAAAGCTGAAGAAAAGCTGCGAGAGATAGAACAGGGCAAGAAACGAGGGAAGGAGAACGTGGAGGTGGAGAAGTTGCAGGGGATGAGCCCCGATCGGCTCCAGAGAAAGCGGAGGCTGGCCAGGGATCTGAATCTTGGGTCAGGAGCCTCCCCGTGGGAGAAGGAGGATGCAGCCAAAGTGCACGTCGCCGACTCTCAGTCCAGACTGCGGGAGGACATCGCTGAGGCGAAGGAGCAGCCGGTCAGCGCGATGACGGGCTTTCCGAACAAACTGATCGCACCGCTGGAAGCAGAGGTGACCACCAACGGAGACACCTCCTTGGAAAGCGCGGAGGAGAACGGGAACAGCTTTCTCGCCTACATGTACGAGACAGTGGGGGACAAGGTGACTAAGCCAGCGGCAAAGGACTCTGCAGCTAAAAAGAAAAAGAAAGTGGGGGCTCCTCCAGCAGCAAAGCAGGAAGGTTCCAAGCGAGAAGAAAGCGGGCGAGATAGGGCCAACCCCCCTCCAAATCCGAGGTTTGCCCCTCCCGTCGCCGTACGCAGGAACACGCGTTTGAGGGTGGCAAATGATCGAGAAGTGGAAAACAGTCCACAAAGTGCAGAGCCCGCAAAAGCCGTGAATCAGGACACTAAAACCGGCGGCAATGTGCGCTTCTCGCTGAAGGAGATGTTCTTCGATAAGCAGGCG
>NW_010406831.1:9154-9999 GCF_000710305.1 Buceros rhinoceros silvestris | reverse complement strand
GTGTGGGGCCGGCTCTGAGACGAAGAGTCCGCCAGCCAGCGCCGAAGCTGGAGGGAAACAAAGCTGTCGGTGTGGAGGTAATGAGGACAGAACGCGGCTGAGGCAGGGGTTGGGACAACATTCACCTCTTCGTACCACACGGGTGTGTGGTGGCACCAGCCCCGGGGGGCTGCGCTGACCCCACGGGACCTGCTGCCGAGCCTTCCTCGCAGAAGGGCTTTCTGGACGCGGTGCAGAGCTCCCACCCCGCTCCAAACAAATGTCAGGCGAGGTGGTGGGGAGAGACAGCCGTCAGGGCCGTCCCCGGGCGGCCTGGGCTGCGCTGCCGGCGTTCCTGTCGAATTGGCAGGCTGACCTCACGCCGCATGCTTCCAAACCAGGCGAGCAGGGAGCGCTGAGTGGCTGTTCGCAGCCAGGGGTGGGTGCCTGGTGCGTATGCCGGGCAGTGAGGCTGGTGACATCTGCTCAGTTCCGCAGTCGAGCCCGAGTGTCAGCCGTGGCTACTGAGCCCTCCGTGCAAATGAGGGCGGCGTGCCAGGGACCCCATGCGAGCCACGCCGGGCAGGGCCTCCGGTTTTGTTTACAGTGCACCATGTCTCCAGGAGGTCCGGGCTGCTTGTCTGGTTCTTCCCTTCTGGAAAGTCTCAGCTGAAGCCTCATTGTGGTGGCAACCCAGTGCCAGGGTGCAGCAGCTGCTCCTGACCCTCACCGCCCCTTTGAGTCAGCTTCTATTTTTTGTTGCTTAACCTGGAGCATTTTCCATGAAAACACGAGGCTGGGAGCTACCAGCCTTTTTAAGGACCATTTTCTGCAGTGACGGGTTCGGCATGGCTGACCTGAGGCTT
>NW_010406831.1:7507-9000 GCF_000710305.1 Buceros rhinoceros silvestris | reverse complement strand
GGGGCGCAGCATGGCTGCCTGAGTGGGTGACACGAACCCTTCAGGGTGTGGGAACATCCACGGAACGGAAGGGGGGTTTGTCAGGTGCGCCGGTGAAAACCCCTCCTTTCTTCCTCTCCTTTAGCTGGGGGTAAGAAACTGCCATGTCCCGCAGCAAGCGCCTGGGGCCCAGCCTTGCCACGGCGCAGCACAGCACCCACTCCTCAGCGTCACCGACTGCTGTGGGAGCCCATGGCACAGCGGTTCGTTGTCCCCCCCGGCTCGTTTTCACGCCTCTTGCTCTCCAGCGGGGTGGGAGGGGGGGCTGTGTAGCGGCCAGGCTCAGGCTGCCACCCCTGAGCCTTTGGCAGCATCCAGCATTTCCCTCTCCAGGGATCCGTGCCCCGGGGGAAGCCTGCGAGGTGTCAGCTGGGCTGTGGGGGCAGACAGCAGGACCTGTAGATGTGGACTGCAACGCTGCAGCTCCTCGGTGAGGGCTGCACAAAGCCTCAGGCTTTTCTGTGGCCAAATCAGCAGTTTTGAAGCCCTTTAAAGCCGCCTCCCGAGGTATTTGGGGGTACTTTCACTCCCTGGGGTGCAGCTGCTTGTTTTTCTCTGTATCATCTTGCCCTTGAACAAGACGGGGTCGTGGCACGAGCCTCCTCCTGGCCTTGGGACCTGGCCGGGCCTCGTGCTCTCCCCTTCTCCTTGGAGCTGTGTTTATCTGGAGCAGGGGGGCTGTGCCAAGTGCCAGCCCGCAGCCAGGCTCACGCTCCAGAGCAGGGGAGAAACTGGGTTTGCCTGAGGATCGCTCCTGCCCAGCCTTGGCACTGATGATTGCATGATTTGATGCATTCTACGTGCCCCTCGTTCGAGTGGTTTACAATGACTTGAGGACAGGGACTCCCAGGAGGCTCTTTTGACTAAGCTTTATTTCCTGCACCAGTGATGAGGAAATTTCCCCCAAGGCGCCTTCAGCCAAAGCGATGTCCCTGTTGACCAGCACCTCTGCGAACCACCAGCCCAGGCCCACCTCCAGCCCCTGGCACTGTGCTGCTGAGCTTCCGCTAGCCCCGAGCAGAGGGACTGGGGCCAGCCCTGCACTTGGGCTAGGCATATCCATCCCCTTCCCTTTCCACGCCATGAAGGACCCAAAATAAATAGCGCTCAGCTGCTGCAGCGGCGGCACGCAGGGTGCTGGAATGTCTGCTGGAGCGCAGCTGCGGTCGGAAGCATTTGACCAGCGTCAGAGAAACAGGACGGTCGGAAAATGCCACAGTGCAGCGTTTCGCTGCGGATCGTTGGGGAGGTTCATGCAGACGGTGTGAGACGTGCCCAGCGCCCCGGCTCAGGGGGAGCGCCCAGTCTTGGGAAAGAGCGAGGAAGCTGTACGAGGCCTTGGTGGCGGCTGGTGGGAAGGGGAATTTCTGCTGCTGTGAGAACAGGTTGAACGAAAAGCCGTCGAGCGTGTTGGAGAGGCAGCCCTCCCGCCACGCTGCGCGCAGCCGCGGGGC
>NW_010406831.1:5943-7380 GCF_000710305.1 Buceros rhinoceros silvestris | reverse complement strand
CCCGGCCAGGCGGTGCGCAGCCGAGGCGTTGAAAGGCAGAAGAGCTGGAGGCGGGCAGCGTGACGGGGGCTGTGGGACCCGCTGCCGTGGTGAGGCCGGGAGGCCCCGGATGAGCGAGTGTCAGTGACACCGGGTTAATACTGACCATCCAAGCTGAGTTGGGCAGTTCCCCGCGGTGCAGATGGGCCACCACTGAGCAGACCCGGGCAGGACAGAGATGTTAAACCTCTGATTTCTTCTTTTGACTAGGTTGGAGCAACAGCGGGGCAGTCTGTCAGTGGCCTAACCCATCCGGTGTCTGGTCCAGCCACAAAGAGCAGCCAGCGAGCCGGTGAGATAGAGGAGCGCAGGAAAGAGAAACCTGTCTGCCAGGAGACCACAGGGGCTGGGAGGAGGACGAATCCTCGGCTGAGGCCTCGGGAGCCACCAAAGCCACCAGCACCATCTCCAGACCACGTGCAGTCCAGCAAGGAGCACCCTGCCTCTAGGAAGCAGGCAGGACATTCCCCTGCTCCTGAGGGCAGAGAGACCCAGCAAGGACTGTTAAATCGGGAGGAGAAAAGCCAAGCTGAGGGAGAGCCATTGCTGAAGCAATCGAGTCCTCCAGAGCCCGGAGAAAGTGCTCCTCTTGAGCACATCAACCACCAGGCAGCAGCCAAGGGTGGGAAAGGCAGAGAGGCAGGAGCGGAGCTGTCTGGGAGCCGTCCACCTGCAGAGGCAGGGGGGAGGATTGCAGCAGAGGCGGCTCCTGGGGAGACACCTCTGGGACATGAGGAGGCTGGAACACCAGCTCCCACTGCAGTTCGGCTTGAAAAGGAGGAGCCGCTGCCCGCTCCTGGAGCAGGGCCGGTGGGGGCTCAGGAGGCGCCGCTTGCAGCTCACGGCACCCCAGGGGTGGAGACCACAGCAGGAGAGGTCCCAGCTGGGGCCCTGCTGCTGCCCGCTGTGAGCAGAGAAACAGGAATCCAAGCAGCAGATGGATCTGCCCCTCAGGGGAGGCTTTCAGGAGGCATGTTATGGGAGGAGAGTGCCAAACCAGAGCCCGAGGGACCTCAGGGGAAGGAAGGAGGAGAGCAAACAGCCACAGCTCTGTGCCCAGAACCAGCAGCACCTTCAGGCACTGTTGAAGGAGGTGCTGAGGTTCATCCACAAGTGCCACCGGTCCTGCCTAGCCCCAAGAAACCTCAGGACTTGACTTTGGAGGAGAAGATGCAGCACAAAAACCTTGTTTCCTCCTTGAAGAATTACCTGCTGCTGCTTTTAAATATGTCAGACAGCAGCAAGGATGCCACAAGAGGAGACCCTGACCCCAGGGGTGAGGAGCAGCCTGGTGCGGAGGAAGACGTGCTGCCAGAGATCGGCATCGCAGGACTGAGCCCACGCACCTAACGGAGAGTTTTGGAAAAGGTGCAAAACAATCAGACCTCACAGAGAGCG
>NW_010406831.1:3422-5771 GCF_000710305.1 Buceros rhinoceros silvestris | reverse complement strand
CACGGGCATGATCAACGAGGAATTGGTAACCAGCCAGGAGGTGCTGGCTTCCAGGCCGGTGCCACCAAGGAGACGCGCGCGGGTTGCTCCGGGGGCTGCGGAGCTCTCTGTGCCCGCCATCGTGGTGGGCAGCGTGCCGGTGGCGGCAGCAGGGCAGCCAGCTGGTAATAGCTGGGATTTGCCTCCAACAAGCCCTGAAAAGGAGAGCCCTGGGGACCCTCTGGCAGCGCTGCCTTGTGCCACGCCGGAGGAGCTCGCGTCCGGGGCCCGACGCAAAATATACCTGCCAAAAGCCAAGCATGCAGGGGAGGAAGAGGAGACAACCCCGGAGAGCCCAGGGCACGCGAGGAGTCCTGCTGTTTCACCACGACAGTCCAGGAAGAACGCGGCCCTGCTGCAGGCACCTGCCCAGGCTCCGTCCTCGCCCGCAGAGCAGCGCTCGCCGACCCTCACGAGGAAGATGGCCACGCTGGAGGTTCCTAAGCTGTATGAGGAGCCCACAGGTGACAGCGGTGGCGAGCAGGAGGTCCCTGAAGATGCTAAGCTGGAAGCACAGCCAGCAGAGTCCAAGAGAGCAAATAACCCCTTCAAAGGTGAGGGAAGAGGTGATCCCCATGGAGCACGTCTCCTTGTTGAGGCTGGTCAGCCGAGCCGGTGAGAGCCACCTGGGCCACACGACTAGCTTTCAGCATCGCCCTTTGGCCGCGCGAGAGCCGAAGGTCCACCCCAGGGCTGCTTTCCTGGCGCAGGGAGGGTGGACGAACGTGGGAGGTGGAGCGCAGCACTGAAGCTGGCTGGCTCCACAGCTTGGACTTCCCTGGCCAGAGGAATCACATAACCCTCCTGTCCTTGGTCTCCGTGTCCTCCTCTTGCCTCGTGCCGCTCCCGTGGGTGCCAGTGGGGTGCCCACTCCTTTCCCACCAACACGGTCCATGCTAATTTGATTCTTTGTGGCATCAATTTAGGAAAGGCCCAGCCTCGGTGCTGCAGTGCTTGCGGGGTGCCCTCACAGGGCTCTCCTGAGGGTGACCCCGGTGAGTCCCTGCCTCAGTGGGTAGATGTTTCCTCCAGCCCCTCATGGTGTTTCCCTGCGTGGCCTCTGGCCAAGCCCCACTAGGAGCTGCGGTGCTGTGCTGCTGAATGAGTCCGTGCTGCTCCCACCCCACCATGTGTATCCCAGCAGAGCCCTGAGACCTTCCCCAGGAAGGCGGTGTTCCCCCAGGCTGGGTGGATGTGCGTGCAATGCCCCACCAAGGTCCTGAGCAGTGGCGCAGGGGATGGCCAGCCCGGCCGCGGGGCTGCAGCCAGCACCTCGTGTCTCACAGCGCTCTCTGCACTCTGTCCTCAGCTCCACAGGTCATCCGCAAGATCCGGGCAGAACAGTTTTCTGACGCATCGGGGAACCTGAAGCTTTGGTGCCAGTTCTTCAACATTTTGAGCGATTCCAAGCTGACATGGTACAAGGACGAAATCCCCATAGCAGAAGCCGAAAGAAGGTAACCTGCAGCTCAGTGTCACTCTGGTCCTCAGGCATAGCCCCCGGTGCACGCGATAAACCCAGCTCCCTGCACCTCCCCGGGGGAAGGTGCCCCTCTGTCAGGGCTGTGGGGGAGGCTGGTCGTGTGGCACAGTCCGCTGGGGAGGGAAGGACCGTCCACCTGGGGAACTGCTGCCCAGCTTGTCCTGCTGATGCTCCGTCTGGAGCCCTCAGGGCTGGTGCTTTGAGAGGCCGAGCTCCGGCGAGGGCCGGGAAGGTTCTGCGCCTGCCTTGGAGGTTGAGAGCTGGATGCGAGCTGCAGAGCTGGGGCCCCACCTGATACACACGAGGGTGGCGGCTGTGCCGGGCGTTCTGCACGCTGCACCGAGCAGGCGTTCCCGTGCAACCACCACTGGCAAGAACCAGCGGGGACAGAGCAGCTCTGGCCGCTCCCTTGCTGTCCCGTGGCGCTGCCCTGGCACGGGGAGAGCGTATTTGGACAGGGGGTGGTTTCTCACATCATGGGTGTGTCTCTGGGTGCGTTATGGAGAGCAGCCTGTTCTCAGGCCCAAGGGAGCTTGTGTGGGGAGGTTATCCATGCTGGACAGGATGTGCCTGATGCCCTTGAGCGTCCCCTGAGCTCCCGTTACAACGAGCAGGCAGAAGGAGGTGCCTTTGGGGCAGAAACGACCTCCTGCAGCAGATCCCTGAGCGAAGCCCCAGTGGCCAGTGCCTCCAAGCTGACCAGAGCAGAGCCTGCTCGGGCTGAGGGTCCCACCTCCCCCTTGCTGGTTCACATGGGGGCAGAAACAGGCCTTTGGTTCTTCTGGAGATCCATCTGCCCAGTCTGTGGCCACCTTGGCCGGAGGAAC
>NW_010406831.1:2307-3051 GCF_000710305.1 Buceros rhinoceros silvestris | reverse complement strand
CTCCCCTCCAGTGTTTGGTTCCCAGCCATCCCGGGCAGAGGCGGGTCTGCTAGTCCACACATGGCCCCGACCCAGCCGTGCTCAGAGGCAAGTGCCTTCACCAGTCTGTAGCCCAACCCTGGGCAGATTTTGCTGGGTTCACCCGCAAGATGAGTGGCTCTCAGAGCGCAAACCCCAGGGCAGGGCTCCTGGTGCCACGAGGTGTGGGGGGAGCAGCTGGGGTGCCCTTGGGCTGGCTGCCTTTGTAGCCCTGTGCCAGCCCCTCGAGGGCTCCTGTGTGCCCCCACGTGTCCCACGGGGCTGAGGCCATGCTCTGCTCTCCTCTTGCAGCGCTGGCGATGAGAGCCAGGCAGCCTTGGCTGTCGTGCAGGCGTCCCCGAGGGACTGCGGGCTCTACCGGTGCGTGATCAGCAACGAGTTCGGCACCGACGCCACCGATTTCCTGCTCAGCCCGGAAGGTGAGGAGCCCTCAGCAGCCTGGCAGCCCTCCCAGCTGCCCAGGGGTGCGGTGGGGCGGCGTGGAGAGCCGCGGACACTCCATCACACCACCTCTGCGAGGTGCCTCTGCCTCCATGTGTGAATTGACACCATCCTCCGTGTGTGCCATTCATGCCATCCTCCGCGTCGCATCGTGGGGTCCCTGGGCAGTGCATGGGGCAGGGTGGGGTCCTGGCAGCACCTTGACGTCTCTTTGCTTCCTGTCTCCCCTAGTGCTGTCGGGATTTATCCTGCGGGAGGAGATCG
>NW_010406831.1:1726-1976 GCF_000710305.1 Buceros rhinoceros silvestris | reverse complement strand
ACTTTGGAGGGGTATGCCGGTTCCGCGCGCAAAGCCTGCCGCGCCAGAGCCATCTATGGCCTGGAGCCCCTCTTTGAGTCTGGCCGCACCTGCGTCATCAAAGTGCACAATTTCATTGTCTTTGGGACCAAGAGCGAGAACAGCCTTGTCGAGAAGAACTATGACATCACCATCCAGGTGGGCACCCTCGGGCAGCATCCTCCAGCTGACTCCCACACCGCACCCCCCCCCCACCCCCACCCTCTGTCCC
>NW_010406831.1:576-869 GCF_000710305.1 Buceros rhinoceros silvestris | reverse complement strand
GGATAATTCCTCTGTACCTGATTTACCGACCAGCCAACAACATCCCTTACGCCACCGTGGAGGAGGACCTGGGCGGGCCCTGCGCGCAGTACTGCGTCACCGAGAGAGACAGCAGCTTGGTGGCACGAGGCACCTCAGAGGTCGTGCTCAAATGCTGCACCTTCCAGCACTGGGTCTACCAGTGGACAAACGGAAACATCCTCGTGACTGACATGGAAGGTAAAGGGACCTCCCTCCCATCAGGTTCCTGAGGCCCCTTCTGGCCTACGAAAGGGGGAGAAGGCCCGGCTTGC
>NW_010406831.1:0-407 GCF_000710305.1 Buceros rhinoceros silvestris | reverse complement strand
TGCCATGGAGCCCAGCTGCCAGGGCACAGACGCGCGCTGGGTGGCTGCCCTTTGCTGGGCAGAGCCTGGTTGTCCTCCCTTCCCTTGCAGGAGTGGGCTGGAAGGTGACCAATGTGCGGATCGCCACCAACCTGAAAGGGTGAGTGACCCCTAGCTGCTGGCGCAGGGTGGCCCTGGCCATCCCCAGCTCCACAGCACTTACGTGGTGGCAGGCCGTGGCGGTGCGCGTGGCCAGGCTCCGTCCTCGGCTCGCTGCTCCGGCGGGACGGTGCTGGCACGAAGCGGGGGCTGAGGATGTCTCTGTTGGCAGGTACCAGGGGTTGAAGGAAAGCTGTTTCCCCTCCCTGCTGGAACAGTTCGCGGCCGCTCACCAGTGTAACCATTACTGCAGCATCCTGGGCCTGAAG